>NW_027464586.1:15587500-15747500 GCF_043290135.1 Rhipicephalus microplus
ATGTGGAATAGGTATCAGAAAATGATATTGATGGATGGGCATCATTAAAGTCAGATATGAAGGAAAGCAACTCCTGTTCACCATGCGGCCAAATAAGGAAAATGTCATCAATGTAACATTTATCATAAAAAGGTTTCAGCGCGTGGGTTTGCAAAAATTCACTTTCAAGCTGGCCCATGAATATATTGGCGTAGTTGGGTCCAATACGCGTACCCATTGACGTGCCGCTAACTTGGACTTAGTGTTGCCCTTCAAATTGAAAGTTATTTAGCTCTAAAATGAGCTTGAGCAATACTGCTAATGAGTTGCTGTCGATAAATCTACCCGGTGATGCTGCTTCTTAGGACCTGGCGACTGCCTCTATTCCGTCAACATGCGGAATGTTGGTGTATAAAGACGCTACGTGTAGCGTGACCAAAAAGGAACTTTGAGGAACAATCAGATCAATTATACCAGAAACAAATTCGGTAGTGTCCCTTACGTAAGACGGAAGCGATGCTGAGATACTACTGATCAGAGAATCGACATAGCTGGACAATTTTTCTGTGACAGTACCTATACCTGAAATAATGGGACGGCCGGGGTTGTTTATCTTGTGTATTTTAGGCAAAAGGTAAAAACGACCAGGAACAAGACTTAGGGGAATAAGAGAGTGAATCGCATTGTCAGGCACCTTTTTGTTTTCCCGAAGCTCTAGCAAAGTGCTCAGGACAAGAGATTTAAATTGTTCAGTGGGCTCGTGATCCAGACGCTTGTAAAAACTCGTGTCTGCGAGCTGAGTTTGGGCCTCTGCTTCGTAATCAGACTTGTTCATTACGACAACAGCCCCACCTTTGTCCGCAGGCTTGATGACGATGTCATTGCGACAGGACAAAGCATTTAATGCTTTCATTTCACTGGTGGTTAGGTTACGGCGAAACGGCGCTTGCTTTCGATACGACTGTAGTACGTCTTGTTGTACAGCTTTGATGTACATATCTAAGCACCTGTCTCGTTGTGAAGGAGGTACCCAACGTTTTCCAGAAGGTAATGCGCTGGTGGAACCATTTGTATTTTGCCGGTCATGAAAAAACTCGCGCAAGCGTAAGTTGCGGGCAAAATTATCCAAGTCTTAGTAATTGAAATTTACTGTGTCCGCCTGTGGCAGGACAGAAATTAAGACCACGGCACAGAACACAGCACTCCTCAGCAGTTAGTACAATGTCGGAAATATTTACTATATTGTTCTGCTCCTTGACGATATGTTTGTCAATGGAAGGTGACAAAGAAGTATCGGGGTAAGCTTGTACCGGATTCGTTTGCAAAGGGATGTAATTGCATGCATTGTTCTGTCTGGGGCACCAAACACCGTCACGCGAAATTTTCTTGACTTTCAATGCGTAAATTTCGCGATGCTTTTTATATGCGAATGCCTCTAGTGCGGCGGATTCATTAGACGAGAGGCTTAAATTTGCTAACATTTGATTTTGTTGGTGCAAGATTTTTTTGCTTGAAGAACGATAATGATCAAGGGTAACTCGTGTGAGTTGTAGCGAAGCATTTCTTAATATGTCGTCCCACCTATCTATATTTTGCTGAGATATGTTAGATAGGGCTGGTTTCACAATGATACCTAGACCCTTAGGTGCAACAGACGCGGTTAAGTAGGTGTTCAATATATCTATAGGTAGGTCGTTGCGAACACGTTTTTCTACAACTTTCCGTAACCTTAAAAATTCTTTTGAACAGAGGCAAGAAGTGTTTTTACCGGGTGACAAAGTCTGTAGTCAATCAGCAGGTCCCTGTCGCACGGTTTGGGTATGGCTGCGAAGCTCGTAGCGGTGACCACTGGCTGAGGGATCTGGAGGGTCCTTTGCTGAATGCGAAGGTCCAATTGACGAACCTCTCGTAGCGGAGTCTGTCGGGCAACTTTTAGAAGCAACCTTGTTGCGATAGTCCTGCGTCACTCGCTTATGGGGCGATGGTGGCTTCTGAAAGGAAGCACAACTTGTTTGGCCAGTCACCAGTGCTGTGTCAGACGACTCGCGCACAACGGCAGACAGTCCTGACACAATCGGGTGCCATCCTTGCCAATAACCGCGATGCAAAGTATGCCCTTACATGCGCACATGCCAACAGGTCACCAGTACTGGTTCCAACTTTTCCTTAAAAATCAAAGGCAATCTTGACTGCGATTCTAAGAACGTGATATACATGATAGAATGTGCGCTATGTGAAATACAGTACATTGGTCAAACAGAAGGTCTTTTTAAACTGCGTTTTAACAACCATAAATCTCATGCTAACACCTTGCCCCACTGGCCCATTTCAAGACACGTGCACCTCCCTGGCCACTCTTTTGAAAACCTACAGGTCACATTACTGGAATCTCGTTTCCGCAGAAATTATGATAGAGAAGCCCGTGAATCATTCCTCATCTATAAGTTCAACACCGTCGCATGAGGTCTTAATTAAAACGTAGGAAAACTTAGTTTCCTATCTGCGTAACCTGTATCACCCTGTCCATCTTTTTTCAACCTTGCTCAGCAAGTCGCACTACATTGTCTGTATCCGTTGATTACGTAGCAGCTTTGTAACGTCTTTGTCAATTTTATTAGTATTTTATAGTTTTTTCTTTTTTTCTCTTGCTTTTACCAGTCGGACTACTCTTCATGTTATGTGCTTTATCTTTTATGCGTTTTATCTTTTATTTGTAAACAATGTGCTCGCGCATGGAAGCAATATCTTTTTACTCGTAGATTAGGTGCCCTTCATATTGTGTGACTTGCATATATATATATGCCCATATATCGCCTTTCATGCTGGTTTTCATATTTGTATCTTACTGATATGCACTTGTATATAAACAGCACTCGTGCCATAATCTGTATTCTGATGAAGGCCGGACCCACGACCGAAACGTCAATAAAATAACTTCATACGTGCGTCTTCTCTCCTATACGAATAATTTTTCCCGAACCCAGCATCACTTTTGTTTTTAGTATATATATATATATATATATATATATATATATATATATTGACACGTGCGGTTCTTTTGGTTTACGAAGAAAGCCGCTATCACTTTCCAGTGACACGCGCGCTCGTTGTGATTGTTTGCGGGGAGCATTGTTATCACTTTCTGTTAAGCGCACCGCAGGCCGCGTTTATCTTGCATGCCACTCTGGAACCGTGTGGATCATTTTTGAAACTTTGCACGCTTGACGCGCACATTTTAGTAACTTCTGGAGCTCCAGAAATAAATCGAGAACGCGATGTAAAAAGCCGGCGCAGTGCGCCACTAGTCAGTCTTTTTCCGTCGACCGACGACTGTTCACGCCGCTGTTGCTGTGAGTTGTGTTTGGCCTTGTTTTGCTGGGCACAAGTTCGCCCAATAAACAGTTCGCCCGACATCGCCCTGACTCCTGTGTGCTTCCTCTCAAGTGCTGCGTGTGTCACAACCGCGTGACATCTGGTGGAGGTGCTCGCGAAACATCGCATCATAACCGACGAATATGCCCGTCCGCTCCGTCAGAGCCCCTACCGAGTTTCTGCACGGGAACGCGAGGCCATCAAGCAACAAGTCGACGAAATGCTGCGTGACGACATCATTCAGCCGTCTACGAGCCCGTGGGCATCACCCGTGGTGTTAGTGAAGAAGAAGGACGGAACCCTACGTTTTTGCGTCGATTATCGTCGCCTGAACAAGATCACGAAGAAAGACGTGTATCCCCTCCCACGGGTAGACGATGCTCTGGACAGACTCTACAACGCCAAGTATTTTTCGTCGATGGACCTCAAGACCGGCTACTGGCAAATCGAAGTAGACGAGAGAGACCGAGAGAAGACTGCCTTCATAACACCAGACGGCCTGTTCGAGTTTAAGGTCATGCCCTTTGGTCTTTGCTCGGCGCCCGCGACGTTCCAACGGGTTATGGACACAGTACTCGCAGGCTTGAAGTGGCAGACTTGCCTCGTCTACTTGGACGACGTAGTCGTATTTTCTTCCAACTTCGACGAGCACCTCCGGCGCCTTGAGGCTGTTCTTCGGGCAATCAAAGCCTCGGGACTTACCCTGAAGCCAGAAAAGTGCCGCTTCGCCTACGAGGAGCTATTGTTCTTTGGCCGCGTTATCAGCAAGTCGGGAGTGCTCCCTGATCCACAGAAAACAGCTGCGATCGCCGACTTTCCTGCACCCACCGACAAGAAAGCAGTACGCCGATTTCTTGGCCTCTGCGCTTATTACAGGCGCTTCGTGAAGAACTTTTCGCGGATCGCCGAGCCGCTGACGTACCTCACGAAGGCCGACGTCGACTTCAAATGGGAAACGCCGCAAGTCGAGGCATTTCAAGAATTAAAGCAACGCCTGCAAACGCCGCCAATACTGGCGCACTTCGACGAAGAAGCTGACACCGAAATTCACACGGACGCAAGCAGCACAGGGCTCAGCGCCGTGCTCGTGCAGAGGACCGACGGATTTGAAAGGGTCATCAGTTACGCTAGCCGGTCACTTTCGAAGGCAGAAGCCAATTATTCCACGACAGAAAAGGAATGCCTTGCCATCATCTGTGCTACATCAAAGTTCCGCCCCTACCTGTACGGCAGGCCTTTCAAAGTCGTGAGTGACCACCACGCCTTGTGTTGGCTAGCTAACTTGAAGGATGCATCAGGGCGCCTCGCACGGTGGAGTCTCAGACTACAAAAATTTGACATCACCGTCGTCTACAAGAGCGGACGAAAGCACTCCGACGCCGACTGCTTGTCTCGCGCCCCTGTCGATCCGCCGCCCCAGGATGACCGGGACGACGACTCTTTCCTGGGAACCATAAGTACCGACGACTTCACGGAACGCCAACGAGCTGACCCAGAGCTCAAGATCCTCATGGACTACCTGCAAGGCAAGACCGCCGACGTGCCGAAAGTATTCTGCCGAGGACTGGCTTCGTTTTTCCTGCGGAACAACGTCCTCCTGAAGAAGAACTTCTCGCCGCTCCGCGCCGACCACCTCCTCGTGGTGCCTTCAGCGTTACGTCCAGAGGTTCTGGAAGCATTACACGACGACCCGACAGCCGGACATCTTGGTGTTTCCCGCACACTGTCACGAATACAAGAGAAGTACTATTGGCCTCGCCTCACTACCGACGTCGCCCACTACGTAAAGACATGCAGAGACTGCCAGCGACGCAAGGCGCCGACAACTAGGCCAGCCGGACTTCTGCAACCCATCGAACCACCTCGATGGCCATTCCAACAAATCGGCATGGACTTACTGGGGCCGTTCCCGACGTCAACTTCTGGCAACAAATGGATTGTCGTAGCGACTGACTACCTCACCCGCTATGCCGAAACAAGGGCCTTGCCCAAGGGCACTGCCGCCGAGGTCGCCAAGTTCTTCATTGAGAACATCGTCCTCCGCCACGGAGCCCCCGAGGTCCTCATCACCGACAGAGGTACGGCCTTTACGGCTGACCTAACGGAGGCGATCTTGAGGTACAGTCAGACAAGCCACCGCTGAACCACCGCGTACCACCCACAGACGAATGGCCTCACCGAGCGTCTAAATAAGACCATCGCCGACATGCTGGCCATGTACGTGGACGTCGAACACAAGACGTGTGACGCCATACTCCCGTATGTAACCTTCGCGTACAACACGGCCGTGCAGGAAACGACGCAGTTTGCTCCATACAAGCTCGTCTACGGACGGAGCCCAACAACGACGCTTGACGCCATGCTACCGGTCGGCACCGACGAAGAAGACCTCGACGTCGCCAGCTACCTGGATCGCGCTGAAGAAGCTCGACAGCTAGCCCGCCTGCGTATCAAGAGCCAACAGACGGTCGACAGGCGCCACTACAACCTTCGACGACGCCACACCGAATACCAACCCGGCGACCTTGTCTGGGTCTGGACGCCGATACGACGACGGGGATTGTCTGAGAAGCTCTTGCGACGCTACTTTGGACCCTACAAGGTAGTCCGACGTCGTGGTGAACTGGACTATGAGGTCGTGCCCGATGGCTTAACGTCATCCCAACGACGCCGTGCACGACCCGAAGTCGTACACGTGGTGCGACTTAAACCTTATTACGCGCGCTGATTAGCTGTGACGCATTGTTAATGTAACTTATTGCATGTACTCTCTCTTATGTTCTGTCTTTTGCATCGGGACGATGCTTTTTCAGGGGGGGGGGTAGTGACACTTTTTGGTTTACGAAGAAAGCCGCTATCACTTTCCAGTGACACGCGCGCTCGTTATGATTGTTTGCGGGGAGCATTGTTATCACTTTCTGTTAAGCGCAACGCCGGCCGCGTTTATCTTGCATGCCACTCTGGAACCGTGTGGATCATTCTTGAAACTTTGCATGCTTGACGCGCACATTTTAGTAACTTCTGGAGCTCCAGAAATAAATCGAGAACGCGATATGACGCGTCTATAAAAAGCCGGCGCAGTGCGCCACTAGTCAGTCTTTTTCCGTCGACTGACGACTGTTCACGCCGCTGTTGCTGTGAGTTGTGTTTGGCCTTGTTTTGCTGTGCACAAGTTCGCCCAATAAACAGTTCGCCCGACATCGCCCTGACTCCTGTGTGCTTCCTCTCAAGTGCTGCGTGTGTCACAACCGCGTGACAATATATATATATATATATATATATATATATATGGTAAGACAGCACCAGCGTCGGAGTCTCGATGGCGTTTATTAGGCCGAATCGCCTGATGATTGCTCGACGTTTTTCCTGATGATGATTATATACAATGAAAAAGAGGAAGGTCAAACGTTGTGAATATTGTGCTCACAATAATTTCCCCCTCGCGCGGAAGCGGCCAATTTGGCCGCTGTTTATGACGGTGGTGTACGTCACACAAATGGTTTTAAGCGCGACACGTGAACAGCTTCCGTACCACGAAAATGGCCGTCGGAAGGAATGACAAGAGGGGTTACTCAGTTGTCAACAGGAGACGTCTGATCGAATATAGCGTAGGGGCCAATGAAACGCGAGTGAAACTTGTCACGCAGGCCGGGAACCCGCGTTGGCGTCCACAACAGTACTTCGTCTCCAGTATTGAAGTGAACTACGCGCTGAATGCCATCGTAGCGAATCTTCCGCTCTTGTTGGCTTGCCTCTGCATTGAGGTGGGCACGTGGGCGACAATCGACCAGGCGAGAGATTAAATGCTCCCTCGATGACGATGACGAGTTAATAGAAACGTCAAAAAGGACATGTCGAGCGGAGATGTTGGTTGACGGACATAGACGAGAAATAATGGGTAATAGCCCGTGGTGCGCTGCGTACCGGTATTTTGCGCAAAAGTCCGGAATGGCAGGATGGTATTGCAGTTAGTGTGGTCGGCGTTGATATACATAGATATCAAGTCGGCTAAAGTTCGATGGAAGCACTCTGTGAGGCCGTGAGTCTGGGGATGGTAGCTAGAAGTCGTCTTACGAATCTTAATATATGCGTAGAGGACTTGTTCGAGTAGTTTCAAGAGAAACGCTCTGCCGCGGCGGCTCAATAGGATGCGTGGTGCACCATGTCATAGAAAGACTGCCTCCAGAAAAAAATGAGGCAATGTCCTATGTTGATCCTGAAGGAACTGCTGCTGTTTCGGCATACCTTGTTAAGTGGTCGACTGCTGTGACAATTCAGTGCTTGCTGCTAGCTGATATTGGTAGTGGCTCGTAGAATTCAATGACAATGACAACGAAGGGAGCTTCTGGACATGGTAGAGCCTATAGAAGACCGGCCGGGGAGGAAGTGGGTCGCTTGCAGCGGTGGCAGAGCGAGAATGACGCAACATATTGCGCTACGCAGTTGAAAAGTGCAGGCCAGGCAAAACGACTGCAGATGCGTTTATAGGTTTTTTGAAAACCGAGATAACCAGCCTTGCGGTCATCGTGAAACGCCTCCAAAATCTGCGCTCTCAGGAAACGAGGAGCAACAGGAACCAAGTGCTGTCATTCGGGGTCGAAGACAAAGCAATAAAGGATGGAGTTTTCAGTCTTGAAGTTCCGCAGCTGTCCATGGCCGCGGGCCTTGGGAGGACGAGAGAAGCCTTGAAAGCGCTGCTTTATAGAGCGACAGTAAGTGTCACTGCGTTGGTGGGATGCAAATATCTCGTTGCCGAAGGCAGCAAGAAAGTCGACAGCGGCGAGTGAATGAACTGACAGAGACGTTTCGATGGAATCACTCACAGTTGGCGATAGGCCAGGAGTGCCTGATGAGGTTTGTAAGAGACAGTGGCTAAGGGCATCGGCATCGTTGTGTTTCTTGCTGGATTTGTAGTTAACGTCAATTTCGTAATCTTGGAGACGAAGTATCAAGCGACCAGGGGGTCCAGACAAATTTTTCAACGTCGACAACCCGCACAAAGCGTGGTGGTCAGTGATGACGGTAAAATGGTGGCCGTGACGATATGGTTGAAACTTCTGGATGGCCCAGACAATGGCGAGACACTCCTGGTCGGTGATGGTGTAGTTTTTCTCTGCTGCTGTGAGGGTCCGACTAGCGTATGTGATCACACGTTCGCCATAACGATCTGTTCGTTGGAAAAGTACAGCGCCGAATCCGTGTAGGCTGGCATCCATTGGAGGAAAGTGGGTGCGGCGTTATCAAAATGACAAAACAATGGCTTGGACGTGAGTGCACGTTTCAATGTGTCAAAAGCCATTAGGCATTCGTCCGACCGTACGTATGACGCTCCCAAAGACGGGAGTTGGTGAAGTGGCGCAGCAATGGTGGCGAAGTCTCGTATAAACCACCGGAAGTACAACGCAAGGCCAAGAAAGCTTCGGAGCTCTTTGGCGCGTTGAGGCACCGGGAAGTGAAGAACGGCGGTAATCTTGTCGGAATCAAACCGGATTCCATCTTTGCTGAAAAGATGTCCGAGTACTTTATTATCTTTGCTAGCAAACTGGCACTTCTTGGTGTATAGCTGAAGGCCAGCAGCTGCGAGACTCGTCAGAACATCGTCTAGGTGCTGCAAGTGCTGTTCTAATGTTGAAGAGAATATGACGATGTCGTCAAGGTAACATAAGCATGTTTTCCCTTTAAGGCCCCGCAATACAGTGTCTATCATACGTTCAAACGTTGCTGGCTCATTGCAGAGGCCGAAAGGCATGACGTTAAATTTGTATCTTTTCAAAGAGAAGATCTCTATGCATTCTTATTTTTTATACATTCTTAAATTGAAGAAAACATCGCTTATACATTGTTACTTTTGTATCTTTTGTATATGATGTATCTTTTAATTGTTCGTGCTATTTTACACCTGTGTGCAGTGCTATGATCTTGCCCCTCCTGCTGGGGCTTTTAATGGGCCTTCAGTATTTTGTGAAAAATAAATAAATAAATGAATAAATGAATAAAGTCCGTCGGGTCTGGCAAAGGCAGTTTATTCCTTGTCATCCTCGTGCATTGGAATTTGCCAATAAGCAGAGCGCAGGGCAAGGCTCGAAAAATATTCGGCTCCTTGTAAGGAATCTAAGACATCATCAACGCTAGGCAAGGGATATACGTCTTTTCTGATTACTTTGTTTATTGCGCGGTAGTCGACGCAGAGTCGCATTGAACCGTCTTTTTTCGCACGAGAATGACAGGTGACGACCAAGGGCTTGAGGACGGGCGGATGATGTTTTGCCTGAGCATATCAGCAACGCGCTTGTCGATGATCTCGTGTTCGCTGGAAGAAACACGGTATGGTCGACGGCGGACAATAGAAGTTCAATCGGTGTGAATGTAATGAGCCACTGCAGATGTCTGGCTTAGAGCGGTGTAAAGTACGTCGAAATAAAACAATGCTTATACAAAAACGCCAGTAGTTCGTCTGCTTGCGTGGGAGTGAGATCTCTGGCGATGGCATTGGCGAGTGCCGTAGTAGGTGGAGCATCTGTTGGTATTGAACGTGATTCCACCAGACTGGCATCCGAAGCCACTACAGAGATAGGTTGTGTGTCCACGCTTTAAACTACAACAGTGCCCTTTGTCAGCAGAATCGACTCATTTGCGATATTCAGTACAGCGAGAAATGCGGTGCCGCTGGAGAAGCGGACAAGACACGGTGATAGCGCAATCCCTCTGGATAGACAACGGGCTGATGGACTGACTAGGACGTCACCGTGGTCAATGAAGTCAGACATAGCAGTGATAACGTGCTCGTGTTTAGGTGGCACAAGGAAGTTATTGGCTGTTCGTAGCTGGTCACGTGATGATTTCGGGAAGATATCATCCGTCTCTCGTATATGTATGAGTCATTGTCGACAAGAGATAGAAGCAGCAGCATCAGAAAGTCTCATTCTAAAATAAGTATAAAACCACAAGAAGCCACCACGGGACACTGCGTATGATGCCGGATCCTAATAATGAAAACTAACGGTGCACATTGCTGATGGCCGTATCAGCGAGTCATTCGCGCTACGTAAGAGTGTACCAGAATAAGGTTTGGTAATCTTACGTAGACCAGAACACAAATCCGCATGAATAACGAAAATAGCAGCCCCCGTGTCCACCAATGCTTGAACTGGTACCCCTTCAGCATACACTAATAACAAGTTGGCTGGGCCCTCTGCAGGTCTTGGTGTTTGTTCGAGCGATGCAGCTTTCCCTCCAAAAACTGCACTAGCTAGTTTTCCGAGTGGTAGTCAGAAGTAGGTGCAACCGGTCTCAGAGGAGATGTTGAGCGTCGCAGAGATGAAGGGGACCGGCGGTGTCCGGGATAGCAGGGGCGAGGTGCAGCGAGTGGAGAAGTCGGAGAGAAGGAACGTGTCGTAGGGCGGCGCTGGTACTGGTTCGGGGATAGCTCCGAAACCCTTTCGTAACTGTCGTAGCCACAACGTCCGTCCTGCTGGCGCTTGCAGCAAAATCGTGAAATATGGCCCCGAATGCACAATAGTAACATATTGGGCGAGGCGAGCGCCAGGGGGCGTAGTGTGCTGGAGTGGTCACAGTCGCTAGTACTGGCACTGGAACAGGCGAGTGTGGTGCAAATCCTGCTACGTTGGACTGCACAGGAACAGGATGCGCGTTCCGAACCAAAGCAGGTGGCATGACAGCAACTTGCGCATACGTCTTGGGTGGCGTTGGTGGCGCCGGAGTGTTCGATGGGAGAGCACTAGCCATGAATGAGAGCTCCGCTTTGATGATGTCACGCAGACCAGCAGATTGAGAGTGAGGCCGAGGGGCGTGTGCACATAACATTCCTTGCGCTTGAATTTCCTCGCGAATTAGAGTGCGAATCAGCGCGTACAAATCCGCATCCGGGGAAGGTCGGCTGCCACTGGCGCCTGGGTAGTCTGGGTGCAATCGAATGGTTTGGATTTCATCAAGATGCTGAGATGTGATGATGACGTCCTCAATGGTGGCGGGGTTTTTAACAGCCAGAGCGCTAAACGTGACATGGCATATCCTTTTGATGATCTGGTGAACACAATCAGCTTCTGTGTGTCATTCCACTATCAGCTTCTGTTCAGTCCACGCCGTGGAAAGGGCAAGGACGTCTTCAACTTACGAAGTGTACGTCTCCCTAGGATTTTGGGCACGCACATCGAGCTTTAGTTTTGACACTTCGGAATTGATGTTCGCTTTCCCAGAAATACTACCGACTGGTTGGGCTAAAGTAGGTCAATCCGGGAAGCTGCTCTCGTGGTTTAAAAAACACGTTTTCGCGAAATTGGACAGATAGAAGGGGACGTGACGAAGTTTTTGAGGCTCAATCTATTGGTTAAAAACGCTGGTCAAGTCGTATTCTTTCAGCAATACCTCGGCGTTGTTGCGTGGAAGACCAGAGAAGATGGGTGGGTCGCCCTGCCGGGCGTTGACGATCCGCGCAGAAATGGTTTGCTGGACAGGAATGCTGGATGTTCCGGGCAGCGGTTCTTGAGCCATGACAGCGCACGGGGGAAGCAAGCGGCGACCCGAACGAAGCTCCAGGGGAACGCGACGTCGGAGAGGACTTGGGGATCGAAGCAGCCTGCACCACTCTGTAAGACAGTAGCAGCGTTGTAGTCTCGACGGCGTTTATCAGGCCGAATTACCTGATTAACGCTTCAAACTAAGACGACGTTTTTCGGTTTTTCGTGATGATGATTATAGACAGATGAAGAAGATGAAGGTCAAATGTTGTGAATATTTTTATTATATATATATATATATGTGTGACGCTACAAAATGGAGACACGTCGTGGTCCAGATGCCATGCGTTTATTCTATTGCACGCGCACTTCCTCTTCGTCGGCTTCTCCAAGAATCACCTTGTTAATGCGTCACACTTCCCCCTCCCCTCGAGAAAGTCTCAGTTCAGAAGGTTCAAAATAACGCCGCAGTTTGCTAACATGCACAATGTCAGAGTTTCTACGTAAGGGTAGCACGGAGCGGTTGATCTCATAGTTCACTGTTGAGACCTTGCGTAGAATCTTGTAGGGTCCTTCCATGACGGAACTCAGTTTGCCGTTGTTGGGATGCCATGGTGTCTCGTAAAGGACTAAGTCACCGACTTGGAACTCAATCGGAAGAAATTTTCTATCATAAATGACTTTGTTCTTATTGTGGTAGGCGATAGAATTGGTAACTGCAGTTTATCGCGCTTCTTCGACAGTTTCTTCTCGTTGTTCCAGTACAGTAGGATAAGATGGAATTCCATACATCAAAAAGGAAGGTGCGTAGCCGGTCACTTCGTGAGGTGTTCTGTTGTATTCGTCAATTACCTCCGGAAGAAGCTTAGTCCAAGACCTCTGTGGTTCGTCATTGATCTTACATTTAAGTCTCGTTACGATAGTCTGGTTTGTCCGCTCGTTCATGCCGTTGCATTGTGGATGATGAGATGAGGTGAATAGTTGGTGTATACGATTATGCTTTAAAAACTGCTTGAATATTCCTGCGCTAAATCCTGTTCCACGATCTGAAAGAAGCTTCCGTGGTTTTCCAGAAGAAAAAATTGTTTTAAAGCATGAAATGTAGGGGTCGCTGTTTTCACTTTTGTGAGCAAACGCCCATACGTAGCGAGTCGCATGATCAATAACCAAGTGTATAAACCTTTTTGACGAGTCATATCCAGAAAATCCTCCAATGGTGTCTATTGCAAAGAGGTCGAAGGGCTCTCCAGCTGGAGGCAGTGATTCATGCGTCCCAAACTTTTTTGTTTTCGTCTTCTTGCATCTCTGGCATGTATCACAATGCCGAATGTAAGTGGAAACATCGGTTACCATATGCGGCCAATAATATTGCGGAGACAGGAGTGATAGCGTCTTCTTCACTCCGACATGCCCAAAATGTTGATGTGCATTCTTCAGAATGGTTGGGCGTAGTTCATGAGGCACGTATATTTTCCGTTGTCCTTTTCTTTTAACGATGATGATGTTATTTTCCAATGAGTGCGTTCCTTTTGGACGCTCATTGTTGCATCGCTGAAGGTCGTCGTGTGATAGAAGATTACTTATTGGGGCTCTGCAGAGCGCATCTGCTTTGACATTACTTGCACCCTTTTGATGTTTGATATTCACATCATACATTGACAGTTTCAAAGACCACCGGAAGAGACGACCTTGAGGATTTTTAACATTCTTCAGCCACTGTAGTGCAGAGTGATCTGTTACAACAGTGAATGACTTTCCATGAAGGTAGCAGTGCCATTTATCAATGGCATCTACAATGGCAAGACATTCTCTTTCTGTAATAGCATAGTTCACCTCGTGCTTAAATATTTTGCGGGAATAGTAAGCAACAGGATGTTCTTTGCCTTTGTCATCAGGTTGTTTCAGCACTGCACTGATGCCTTCGCCAGATGCGTCACAGTACACAGTACATGGTCTCGAAGGGTCGTATATGCGAAGCACCGGTTCTTCAGTTATCCACTCCTTCAGTTCACGAAAGGCTTGCCCGCATGCTTCTGTCCAGACCCACTTGCTGCCTTTGTGGAGTAGTTTTGTGAGTGGAAGAGCGATATCGCTGAAGTGGGGGATGTACTGACGGTAGGTGTTTACAGTGCCCAGAAAACGCTGGAGATCTTTTTCTCGTCGTAGTAGTCCTTGATGGTCTGTCCTCCTTTCAGTCGGTAGTGAATGAAGAGACGGAAGGCATCTCCGTCAGTCGTAGCAAAGCGGGCTTGCATGTCACGCTTGATAACGTCCCAAGTTGTCTCGCCGTTGCCAAAAATCTCTGTCAGGTACCACTTGAACGCTTCCCCTTCAAAGGATTCGTTGAAGTGACTGACCCGATCGCGGAGAGTCCATGACGCCTCGGCTGCCTTCGTGTCGAAAAGAAGAAGCCACTTGTCGATGGGGACGTCTTCTGGTGTTCCCTTGAACTTCTGTATGTTGAGCGGAGGCTTTGGCTTAGCCATGGCACGTTGATGAGGTCGATCCTGTCGGCTTGTGTGACGCTACAAAATGAAGACACGTCGTGGTCCAGATACCATGCGTTTATTCTAATGCACGCGCAATTCCTCATCGTCGGCTTCTCTTAGAATCACCTTGTTAATGCATCACACTGGTCAAGTCGTATTCTTTCAGCAATACCTCGGCGTTGTTGCGTGGAAGACCAGAGAAGATGGGTGGGTCGCCCTGCCGGGCGTTGACGATCCGCGCAGAAATGGTTTGCTGGACAGGAATGCTGGATGTTCCGGGCAGCGGTTCTTGAGCCATGACAGCGCACGGGGGAAGCAAGCGGCGACCCGAACGAAGCTCCAGGGGAACGCGACGTCGGAGAGGACTTGGGGATTGAAGCAGCCTGCACCAGTCTGTAAGACAGTAGCAGCGTTGTAGTCTCGATGGCGTTTATCAGGCCGAATTACCTGATTAACGCTTCAAACTAAAACGACGTTTTTCGGTTTTTCGTGATGATGATTATATACAGATGAAGAAGATGATGGTCAAACATTGTGAATATTTTTATTAATATATATATATATATATATATATATATATATATATATATATATATATATATATATATATATATATATATAAGGTATGGGATATGGCACAACGGGAGCGTTGTCAACAAGGATAAATATATTTATTTCCCAACAGTTTCGGGAGGGGTCCTCCCTTCAGCAGGGGATGAGTTAGACAACTCATCCCCTGATGAAGGGAGGACCCCTCCCGAGATCTAACAGAATAATATTTTTGAGATCTAACGGAAAATAACGCCAAGGAAAGGATAGGGGAATATATTAGACGAATATGTAATGTAAATATGAAGAAAAGTGGGTGAAAAGATAACTTGCCATAGGCAGGATCCGAACCTGCGACCTTCGAATGCGCGTTCGATGCTCTACCGCTGAGCTACCACGACAGCTATCCCCCAGCCACTTTATAAGTTTTATATAAAAATTAATCGCGGGAGTGTAAGTCAGCGCGGCCAGTAGCAATGGCGGCAAGTGTGGCACACTCTTTTGAGCATGTTTGGCGTAACGTTGATTGATATGTGGGGTTCAACGTCCCAAAACCACCATATGATTATGAGAGACGCCGTAGTGGAGGGCTCCGGAAATTTCGACCACCTTGGGTTCTTTAACGTGCACCCAAATCTTGGCGTAACCTAGCACGTGAACTTGTTACGAGTGGGCAGCTGACCAATAGTCCCTCGTATACAATCTAAAGGCACTAAGTCTGCCAGTACGAGACCCTCGTTTAATGAATAAATAAAGAAGTGTATACCTAAGGGCTCATTTTTTCATGTTTCACGAGATTGCTCGCGAGAGCTGCCATCAATGTAAGGCTGCCCGCCTTTTGGAGCGCACCTAATCGTACCGGTGCGAATTGCCGACGCTATACCGCGTGCGGCAGCTTGATTGATTGATTTGTGGGGTTTAACGTCCCAAAACCACCACTTGATTATGAGAGACGCCGTAGTGGAGGGCTCCGGAAATTTTGACCACCTGGGGTTCTTTAACGTGCACCCAAATCTGAGTACACGGGCCTACAACATTTCCGCCTCCATCGGAAATGCAGCCGCCGCAGCCGGGAATCGAACCCGCGACCTGCGGGTCAGCAGCCGAGTACCTTAGCCACTAGACCACCGCGGCGGGGCGTGCGGCAGCTTGCGAAAGAATTTAAAAGAGCTGGAAATGGCTGGCAAGCCATAATGGTTCGCAGTACAAATTTACTACAACATGAAAGACACGTTTAATCTACGTGCACGTTTTCATATACAGAAAGTGCCAAAACCACACGCAAATGACTCGTGCGCGTGTTTGTTTCGGTGTTCCAGAATAAACGTGACTGCGCTATCTAGCCAAGTAGCGTGAACTTATCCTGATACCGGAACAAGACCGCACTGTGCATTTCATAGTCCGAAAAGAGCAAAGTACGTAAACGACATCAATATGTACATTACGTAATAAAACATTCTTATTTTTTCATGATGCGTTTTATTTGTTTTTCACGTAGCCTGTATAAAAATGCATTTGTAGTGACTTCTATTCGAGCCACTAGGCACTACCATGGAACATTGGGGAATAATGTTTACAGGAGATGCTTCAGAATTAAAATAAGAAGTTTTAATATCTTTTCAGCAACTCATTTAGGATAAATAGGAAGCTTTATAACTTTCAAAAAATCAGGTTATTAGCATTCAGTATAAAGGAAAAGGTCCCGGAGTCGCAGACTAATTGGGCCCTCGTTACACGATAAACATGGAGAACAATTGGACGTTTTCATTAACAAGAAGAGAGAAAAATACTAAATGTAAACTGTGGAAGTAGTAGTTAGGAAAAATTTGGTTTGTTTTGTTTTATGGCCCAAATGATCTTGGCTCATACCCCCAAGGGGATTGGCCACACTGTACTTTTTAACGTAAGTTGTATTACAATACTCGGTAAAAGAGAGAAAAACACATACGAACAAGACAAGAAAGAACGTAATAAAAATTAAAAGAAATAAATTGAAAGGACAAAAGGGTTTGACAAACCACATAGTAAAAATAGCAAAAAAGTAGGAGGGGACAGAGAATCAAATTTATCTAGTCGTACCACGAGCAACGTATCCATCTGGTTGCCTGAATAAATTTATGTAGCGCTGACAGAATAGCACTGCGGCCCGCATGCAATTGACCGGCTCCAAACAATAAAAAGTTGGATGTAATAAATGCCGATTCCAGCATAGCAATGAGGTGCCCGAGAATCATTCGGCGGAGTGAGGTACAACGGTGGCATGTGAGAAAAAAGTGCTCTATTGTTTCCGGTTCATTGAAACTTTACATAGGTTAGTTAAGGAGAATCCAGATTTGTGAACATAATAGTTTAACTGAAGAACTTTACAAAGAAAACTTGTATGGGTCACCTGATATCGACACACATCGACGGCAACGGCATTTTGCATCGTTTCATGTGAACTCCAAGTGCTGAAGCTTTTAAGAATGTATAAGCAGTGCTTCGTTGTTTTTTAATACTAACAGGCGTTTGAGTAATTCTTCAGTAATAAAAGAAAACAGTAGAGCTGGTAGTACCACCAGCAAATTTATATGCGCTGATGCGAACGAGTCAGCTGTTTCATTTCGTATATTTCAAGCATTCTCGTGGACCCGAAAAAACCGAACTTCTGACAAGCTACGTACCACGAAAGATCAAAGTATTCTCAGAAGAGGAGACTTCTTGGAGGACGTCAAATGCATACAAAAAGACAAGGCATGCGGAATAAAAATAGCTTTTAATTGGTGACAACCTGATTTTCAAGAAGCCAGTGTATTGCCAGGAATTCTGTGAGCAACTAGGCGAGATGTGAAGCAGTCGAAGCACAAAAGACCAAATAAGCTCATGACAAAAAGGCCTACTCCTGCGTTTTGAAGATTTTGCGTTCAATCTTTCGAAATTATTATGAAAGAAGAAATCTTGCGAACTTTTGGAAGATAAGAGAGTGTTTCCCATTGTTTATAAGTATTCTAAAATGTTTTGGGAGCTGCGTAAAGAAAACGGCACTTGTATAACTGATTGATAAATATTTTTAGGTATTTGACAAGTGAGCTTATTCTCAGTGATTCTGAAACAGACAGTGAGTTTTATATGAAAAAGCACTAAAACGAGCGTTTTGTTTCCGTTTTAGGTTTGGATTTTTGGCAAGGTAACTTTTTGTGTGAAGCAAAAGTAGTGTTATTAGGGTTAAAAAGAGAAGTGATCATAGAAATAGGACATCTATTATTGTTATGCCAAATAACCAAATTAGATGATATTTAGCTGTATTACGCACTTCAAGAACATTGTACGCGGAGAACAACTGTATGAAAGTGCTGTTATGTGAAGTAGAAGTTACTTTCATGATTTATTTGCTCTTAATTGTCTCTAACGGTGTGAGGTGAGTGTTGCATTACCCCAGAAAGTTGTAGAGTTGTTGATATGCGAGATAATAAATGCGGAATTACTGAAAGGAAAATGCAGTGTGAAAAAAAGGGACGAGATCGAATGAGCATGCTCATAGTAAAGCGGTAAGCATAACGACAAAAAAGTGGAAAAATAAATGTGATTATTAACTTATTTGGTACATTTCCTCGTACAAACAGAGTATTATTCTACCTGTTAAGGCAGACAACACATTTCAAACACAAGACAACACTTTGTTTCCTGTGCTTAGCTGTTTCTGGTGGTGTGTGTGCCTTGTGTAACAGCGATTAAATTCTCAGCAGTAACAGAAAGGACATTAATAAAAGTATTCATCATTATCATCATTGTTATCATCAGTCTAACTATACCCAATGCAGAACAAAGGCTTCTCATACTTTCTACACTCAAATCAGTTTCGTGTTTCCACCTGCTTGGTTACACCTATCAGTCTTTGTCACACTTATCATTCTTCTTCCTCTAACTTCCAAATCTCATCAGGCCACCTGACGTTCTGCCTACTTCTTGCACGCTTGCCTTCTCTTGGTATCCAGTCTGTCAAACTTGATTAATAGCGCTTATCTTGCTTTCGGGCTATGTGGCTAGCCCATGACCATGTCTTATTCATTTCGACTACCGTGTCCTAACAACCCCGTCTACTCAGATTTGCCCCCACGTTAATGAACTCCAGGTAGTTTGAATTTCCGGAGCCCTCCACTGCGGCGTCTTTTGTAATCCTATAGAAGTTTTGAAACGTTAAACCCCACACAACAATCAAATAAATCAATCATGTCCTAACACCCCCGTGTTTCCTGCTACACTGCGCTCTCTGTATTTCCCTTTGGTTACAGCTACCATTTCCTTTTGCATTGCTCACCGCGTCGTCCTCTATCTAATTTGAACACTCTTTATGACCCTCGAGGTTTCTGCTACATATGTATATGCTCTTGAGATACAGCTCTTTTGTATTTTCCTTTTGACAGATAGTGACAGTCTAACATTCACGATTTCAGAAGGCCTGCCGAGTGTGCTCCACCTCAATCTTGTTCATTTGAGTTACTTTGTGCTCATCGTTCGGCTCCGTGGTTAAGACCTGTCCTAAGTATATTGCCAAGTTCCTTCCTTGAAGTTTTGTTATGGAGCCCCGCCACGGTGGTCTAGTGGCTAAGGTACTCGGCTGCTGACCCCCTGGTAGCGGGATCAAATCCCGGCTACGGCGGCTGTATTTTCGATGGAAGCGGAAATATAGACCCGTGTGGTCCGATTTGGGTCAAAGATAAAGAACTCTAGATAATCAAAACTTCGGAGGTCTCCACTACGGCGTCTCTAATCATCGTATCATAGCTTTGTGATGCTGAACCCCACAAATCAATCAAATCAAGTTTTGTTTTGGCCTTGTTACACAAAGTTCAGCGCAAACCACGCCACTGGGCCCCGCCGCGGTGGTCTAGTGGCTAAGGTACTCGGCTGCTGACCCGCACGTCGCGGGTTCAAATCCCGGCTGCGGCGGCTGCATTTCCGATGGAGGCGGAAATGTTGTAGGCCCGTGTGCTCAGATTTGGGTGCACGTTAAAGAACCCCAGGTGGTCAAAATTTCTGGAGCCCTCCACTACGGCGTCTCTCATAATCATATGGTGGTTTTGGGACGTTAAACCCCACATATCAATCAAACCACGCCACTGGTGTTCGAGAAGCTGCGAGGTCGTAGTAGATATTTTCATAAGATTACGCCCACTTCGTGAACATTACAGATTATTCTGGAACCTATGTCGCTGCTGACAATAACGCTAGAATATTCGATGGCAAGGGTATTACTGCCGACATGCTTCCCCGATTGTCAGTTAATCGACAGCCGATGCTCCGTTCGCTGCTATCAGTTAAAGACTGCAATCCGACTTTCCGTTTACTGGGCACAGCTTCGTCGAACTAAATAGTTTATTATTCGATTGGCAGTGTGCTCCATTCGTCCACGTCACGGCCCCGTGACACCTGATGAAGGTGCTTCCCGACCCATGTACGAACACCTCCCTTCAGCCGTTCCGAGTCTACACCGTCAAAGAGACATTGACGCCAACGCTCAGTGGTGAGCCAGCCGCCGGCAGCAAGAGCTCCTGCCAGAGTTCGGGCCTCTACCTGACTCAACTTGGAAGACTAAAACCCTGAGCTCGACCACTGCGACGATGATAGCTCCTGTACCACCTGTACCCATCCTGCTCCAGAAGACCAAGGAGCCTCACACTTTCCCGAGATCATCGTTTGAAGACCCGGAAATCTGGCTGGAGACCTATGATAGAGTCAACCACTTGAATAGCAGGGTCACTGAAAAAAACTGCGCCACGTCTACTTTTACCAAGACGGCGCGAAAACATGGATGGATCACTTTGGCAGCAGTGGTTGCCGCTCAAGGACTGCCCTAACTATCCTCTGTAAATTTGTACAGATCTAGAGTGCGTCTGATTCCCGGCGACATCTTGTGTGACGCTACTATCAAGAAGCACACGTGTAAGCAGGCTACCGAAGTATCGTCATCGCAGCGACGCTAGTGCAGGGAGCGCTGCCTATGTAAACAACTGCCGTGCAGCGGTGGTCATCACTTTGGCAGCAGTGGTTGCGGCTTAAGGACTGCCCTAACTGTCTTATGTATGTCTGTACAAATCTCAAGTGCGTCCGATTCCCGGCGACATCTTGTGTGACGCTACTATCAAGAAGCACACGTGTAAGCAGGCAACCCAAATATCGTCATCGCAGCGACGCCAGTGCAGGGATCGCTGCCTATATAGACGACTGCCCTGAAGCGGTGGTCATCACTTTGGCAGCAGTCGTTGCGGCTTAAGCACTGCCCTGACTATCTTCTGTATATTTGTACAAGTTAGGGCCATTAAAAATTTTCTATATAGCTCATATGTTCCCGCCTCTACCTATGCTGCCATTTTTCTTGTGCCTTGTGTGTATTGATCTGTGTAATTTTGCAAGATGCCAACCAATTCCGAGTTGTCAAAAGAGCTTGACCTTCTCCGTTCTAAAGTCGCAGAAATGCGCCAAAGTCCCAGTGTATTTAATGAATTGTACGAGTCTATAAAAACAAAAAGCGAGAGCTTTTTCCAAGAAAACAAATTCTTGAAAGACGAAAACGGGGTTTTGTTTGAGAGTAACAAGAGCCTCAAAGAACGAGTAGCTGACCTTGAGCAGTATTCGCACAAAAATAATGTAGAAATTAAATGCATCCCGAAAACTGAAGGCGAAAGTTGTTTGGAAATTATGCAGGCTTTGGGGGACAAGATAGGATGCCCAGTCAATGCTGGTGACATTGGCATTGTTCACCGCGTACCTGCGATCAAGGAACAAATATTATAGCGCACTTCTGCTCGCGAACAAAAAAGGCTCACTTCACTTCCAAAGCTCGCCAGCCAAGGCTCACAACAACTGCAATAGGGCTAAAACAAAAGCCAGCAACTCCTATAATTGTGAATGATCACCTCACACCCGAGAACAAGCGACTCTTCGCGCAGGCGCTAGAACTTAAGAAGGCTAAGGGTTGGAAGTATTTTGTGGTCTGATAACTGTACTATTAAGGCCTGAAAGTGTGGAAATACTCGTGTTTATCGCATACCAAGTCTGCATGATCTGTCAGTATTCAAGTAGGAAAATATATACGTTCCGTGTTTGAATAAATAACTTCTCAATCATCATGGATAAACCTGTCTTTACTCTCGATAAAGCGAAAACTCAGATTAAGAAAGATCAACACACATTATTCTTATTTAATTTAAACATACGAAGTGTTCGTAAGCATCTTGATGATCTCACTGCTCTTCTTTGTGTTTTGGATCATGCCTTTTCTTTTGTATGCCTATCTGAAACGTGGTTAACATCGCATGACAGAAATTTATACGGTCATTCTGGTTGCCCGCCAGAATATTGTCACCAAAAAGGTTATCGTAGCAGTAGTTCAGCCATATTAGTAAAATCATCATTGTCATATAAACGCCGTCGTGACCTTGCTTTTCATCACTGTCTGTTCGAATCAGTATAATTAGAAGTTGACAGTAACAGCCTGCAGCTTCCTTCTAAGCGTAACATCATAATTGCGTGCATCTATCGTTCACCCTAATCTCCATATATTGAGTTCTGTAAGGAATTTGAGCAGTTATTGAATATACTATACTAGTTTATGAAAACAAAGATATGGTTTTATGTGGTGATATTAACATCCACATCATCGACCCTAACAACCAATCATGTTCCGAGTACTTACGCACTTACCGTAGCTGCGGTCTCTCATCACTAAATTCTGTCCCAACTACAAGTCAGATAGGTGGCCCCAACGCTTAAATTGACCATCTGCTTTCTGGCTTGCCTGCAGATCTTAGCACAGCTGGAATAGTGGAATATGCTGCAACAGACCATTACACTTCTCTTTTTTGGATAGATCATTCATCACAATTTTGGTCAAACAATTTATAAGAACTATTGATTGATATGTGGGGTTTAACGTCCCAAAACCACTATATGATTATGAGAGACGCCGTAGTGGAGGGCTTCGGAAATTTAGACCACCAGATTTGTAAGAACTATGTTTGACTCCAAGAAATTTATACGTACGTTTCGTGCGATCGACTGGACTAACGTGCTTGAAGAACAATGCGGCGTTAAAGTTTTTGAATGTTTTTTTAAATATCAGAATGCTCTCATTTATGCACAAGTAACAAAACCATCACTCGATGCTTTAGATCACCAAGAAAGCCTGGGATCAGTGAATGTTTATTGCGATCTATTAAAAACAGAGATAATCGTCGTAAGTAGCTTAAAGCCCATCTCTTTATTAAAGCTTTGCGGTCACGCTTTAACATGTGCTCAAATATTCTAACGGCCACTTTAAAGGATACCAAGCGTATGTACTACAAAAATAAAATAAAAAGAAACGGAAGCGACACTAGACGGAACTGGCAGGTAATTAAGAAATTCTTGAACATCAGTACATTAAGAAACCGCATATCGTGTGAAAATCACAATTATGCTATCATTGTCAAGAGTCCGACGGAATTCCGTCTGGTTGGGGACTAACATAGTTCAAAATAACAAAAACGCCAACCAAGGTGAAATACACAAAACTTAAAAAGTTTTGTGTATAAAATAACAAAATAAAATAACAAAAAACGCCGACCCTGGTCAGCGTTTTTGTTATTTTGCACCATGTTTGTCCCTGACCAGACGGGATTCTGTCAGACTCTTGACTATATAAACCTTCGCAAGGCGTTGGCCACTCCTTCATCCAGCAAGTTCGGCGTTACGTCGCACTCTCCTGCAAGGTGGCTTCCTTCAAGTGCCACTTGAAGAAAAAAGGACTTTTTATGTTGTGTGTATTTCACCCTTGTCGGCGTTTTTGCTATTTTGCACTCTGCTATCATTGCAGAACCTGAAGATAACGTTAATGCTTTCAGTGATCATTTCAGCTTCACAGACAGTGATCAGGGTAATTCGACGCCACTCACTTTTAAGCACTGTCATCCTTCTTTCTACTTATTTCCAACAACACCGGAAGAAGTATACACTGTCATCAACTTTCTTAAATCAACTGGTTCAGGTCTTGATCCTCTAAACCCCTCAAGCATTAAACTTGTTTGCAAAAGATGTCGCCTACGTTAGCACATGTAATAAACAAATTATTTAAAGATGGGATCTTTCGTAACAGACTCAAAACTGGTAAAATAATCCCAATTTTTTAAACGGTTGACCACAAGTGCATGAGTAATTATCGTCCTATCTGAGTTTTGCCTTTCCTCAGCAATGTGATAGAAAAATGATTACACAATCGCCTAAGTAAATACTTGTTCAAATTTAATTTTTTAACTTGTGACCAATTCAGTTTTCGCGAAAATTATTAGTTTTGTTGAAAGGGTTAAACTAGCCATCGACCAAGGTCTTTTTGTCGGACCTCTCTTCATTGACTTCACCAAAGCATTTTATTTCTACGATCATCGCATTCTTTTAAACAAACTTGAAGGTTATGGCATTTCTGAACCACCTTTAGAAATAATTCGTAATCATTCAAAGTTAAAAGGGGAAGATTGATTGATTGATTTGTGGGGTTTAACGTCCCAAAACCACCATATGATAATGAGAGACGCCGTAGTTCAGGACTCCGGAAATTTTGACCACCTGGGGTGCTTTAACGTGCACCCAAATCTGAGCACACGGGCCTACGACATTTCCGCCTCCATTGGAAATGCAGCCGCCACAGCCGGAATTCGAACCCGCAACGTGCGGGTCGGCAGCCGAGTACCTTGGCCACTAGACCAGTGCGGCGGGGCTTTAAAAGGGTAAGAGCGCACTGAATATGAACACACACACACACACACACACACACACACACACACACACACACACACACACACACACACACACACACAACACAGCGCTAATCTAATCTCAACAGTTTATTTTTGTGATCACAACACTACTTATAGGGCACAACTCCTGCGCAGAAGTAACCGCAACATTACTGCGCATCATAACGAGCACCAAGGAAATCGAATATGTTCTTCGTCAGCGCGATAGAAGGCATACTAACACACCTGTCGCCCAACTTTTCAATCTCTCCTGCATCTATTATTTCGCGTGTAAGCTGATTCCTATTTCTTGACAAAACCCCGCACGTGTCAAACAGGGGCATGCAGCCACACTTTTTAGAATGTATTGCTAAGAATCCACCTTCCCCCCTTTTTTATATTGTAATTATGCTCACGTAGCCGGTCATTCAAGCAACGACCGGTTACTCCGACGTAGCAGCGTCCGCAAGATAGAGAGAATAAACATTTATTAATAACAAATGTACACTGAGCCTTCTTTGGGTGGGGCCCTCAGTCCAGGGCTCCATTGCCTTGCGCGACCCTACAAGCCCGCTGGACCAGCTGCTGCTGTTCCTGCCGGCGTAAGCTGAGCAGTGCAGACTCCCAAGAGGAAGGGGTGGGATTGGGAATGGGAGGAACGCCCTGTGGGGCAGAGCAATCCCACGTGGAGTGGTACATCGTTGGTACGGATCGACAGAAGGGGCAGTAGGAGGGGAAGAGAGTCGGATGAAAGTGATTTAGCATATAAAGGCAAGGAATTGAATTGGTCTGTAGTTGCCGCCAAGCGACAGCATCTGCTGTGTTAAGTGGAGGATGAGGGGGAGGATACGTATAACGGCTCTGTCGATAGTACTGCAGCGTAGCGTTGTAGTTTAGTGGTTCTGTCGATGCGTCGTCTCGATTGGACAGCTCTTCCAATGGAGCCCGGCCGGTCAGCTCTCGGGCAACCGCATAAACGCGTTCATTACCATGGAGAGAGGCGTGTCCAGGAGTCCAGACGATACGCACAGGACGTAATGCGGACGGTGAGACAGAAGAGAGGATATTGTGTGTATGTGCAGCCACAAGTCCTTGAGCGAAAGCACGGCAAGCAGCTTGTGAATGTGTTACAATAGTGACAGGGGAGTCATGCGACAGTGTCGTAGCGTGAACAATCGCCAGAGCGAGAGCTCCCTCCTCTGCCAGACCACTGTCTGTAGTGCGAAGTGTGGCAGACGCCACAAGGGCGTCTGTGTCATCTGTCACGGCTAAACACATGGCTGACTTCTCTGGGTAGCGTGCTGCATCAGTGTAAAGTACTTGTAAGTCTGATGTACCATCACCGAAAACGCGTGTCATAGCCTGAACTCGGGCACGTCGACGACCGGCGTGGCGGGAGGGATTCATATTGCGTGGAATCGGAGGCATTTTGATGAGTGCGCGGACAGTAGAAGCAAGTTTATGTCGCGGTACTTGTGCGGGTTTTTGAGGAATCGGGTAGCCAAGACGAGACAGGATGGCGCAGCCCTGACGGGTCTGCCTGAGTCGTTAGAGATGACTGTTGTGCTGGGCCTCGATGAGTTCGGTTATGGTGTTGTGGACTCCTAATTGAAGGAGGCGTTGTGTAGATGCGTGTGGAGGCAAACTGATAGCCGCCTTCACAGCCGTCCGTAGAAGGATGTCCATCTTTTTTATTTGAGCTAGAGTGAGATTGTGAAAGGGAAGATGATAGGTGAGCCGACTAACTATGAATGCTTGTACTAAGCGGAGGATATCCTTCTCACAGAGGCCTCTCCTGCGATTTGTGATGCGTTGGATCATGTGTGTAATTTTAGTTATCTGCTGAGCCAGAAGGTGTGTAGTGTGCGAGGCCTTGCCGTCGGACTGAAGGTAGAGGCCTAAAATGCGAATTCGTGGTACCAGAGGGATAGGATGGCCATTAAGAAACAGCGAAATGTCAGGAGAATCAGCAGTTTTGCGGCGCCGCTTGTATACCAATAACAACTCTGACTTATCCACTGAGCACGTAAGGCTGCCGGCAGCGGCATAGTCTTGTACCACAGACACAGCTTCCTGTAGGGCGTCTTGAATGGTTCCGTCTGATCCTTTGGTCGCCCAAATTGTAATGTCATCTGCATAGATGGCATGCTGGATGTTGGGAACCTGTTGTAATAGGGAAGGGAGTTTAGCAATAGCCACGTTGAACAAAGTGGGCGAGAGAACTGAGCCCTGTGGTGTTCCTCTGCCTGCGAGACGAATGACGTCCGAACGGAGGTCTCCAATCCCAATAGTGGCCGTGCACCACGAATGGCACCATGAGGTTTCTGGACCTTCGCCTGTCGTTCGAGTGCAATCATACTAGTTGGCATTATGAACCTCGTGCAAGTAAACCCCTTCTTCCCTACCACTCAGCACATTCCAAATTAGTTAAGAGGGCGATTACGAAGCTTTGCTTCCAGAATGCCGTAGTGAAGTCGTGTCACCATATGGTCCAATTCAGTTTCGATCAGCGAAGGAACAGGTTGCTGGATGCCGGGTTTCCCCAGGCTTTGCTTGTCTCTGTAGTTGAATGTATCTTGAGGGACAGCAAAAACAAAAAGCGAAATGCGGTGTGGTTATTTGAGCAAGGGAATCGCACAAGGGTGTTTGTTACCTTACGTGCACGCGGTTTCACAGAATCTCAAAAAGATTGTCCAGCGGGCCAAATTGCACGTGCTCTTTTCAGCGCCAAACAAGTTTTAAAGGTTGTGCAAGATTACGGCGAGAAATGCAAACGAAAATCGGGGGTGAAAAAACTAATCGCAAAAGTAAGTTTGTTGAGTGCGCTGAGTGTGTCGTGTATTGCTTGCTGCTATCTTGCGGTCGCTGCGACATCGGAGTAACCGGTCGTTGCTTGAATGACCGGCTACATGAGCATAATTACAATATAAAAAAGGGGGGCAGGTGGATTCTTAGCAATACATTGTAAAAAGTGTGGTTGCATGCCCCTGTTTGACACGTGTGGGGTTTTGTCAAGAAATAGGAATCAGCTTACACGCGAGATAATAGAGGCAGGAGAGATTGAACTGTTGAGTGACAGGTGTGTTGTATGCCTTCTATCGCGCTGACGAAGAAAGAACTTGATTTCCTTGGTGTCCATTGTGATGTGTAGTAATGTTGCGGTTACTTCTGCGCAGGAGTAGTGCTCATCGTTGAGCCCTATAAGTAGTGTTGTGATCACAAAAATAAACTGTTGAAAGTAGCGCTATGTGTGTGTTTGTGTGTCCTTTCTTTGTGTATCGTATTGAGTGCGATCTTACCCTTCTTAAACATGGAATACCAAGATGCCCACCTTCCCACTTTGGTTATTTAAAAGACGGAGATTACAGAGTCTAAATTGAGGGTGTTCTCATCAAAAACTATAAACGTAGCTCTTCCACAAGGATCAATACTTGGACCACTTTTGTTCCTGATAGTCATGAATGATTTGCCACAAGTATTAGCCCATCCACAATGTCTACGTTATGCTGCTGACACCACCATCTTAGTATCCGATAACAATCCTGGCTTATTGCAGAATAAACTGAACACTGACGCTGAAGAAAACGATGTCATCTGCGTAGGCTAGCAGTTTCATTTTCTCTGCTTCATATCTATATCCTATAATACCAAAATAAGTAGCACACAAAAAAGTAAAGGCCAAAGCCGACAATACTGACGCACTGATGAATATACCTCCAATAAATCGAAAGCGTGCGATTCACAATTAACCTTGTTGTGCACATTTTATAACATAGTAATATGCTATGGTATGGCATCCCATAACTAGAGATATCTGAGCAGTCGAAAAAAAAGTCATGTTTTACCTTCTCAAAAGTGAATTGAAGTGGAAGATTGGGCCAGTTGGTGATACAGCATCTAAGTGTAATACACGGTAGAAAAGACGGACGTGAACAAAAGACAAGGACAAAAGCCTTAGAAAGATCAATCTGAAGAAGAGCTACCTGTTTCATGCTATCATCAGTGCACTCAAGGACTGATCGCGCTACGTATCCATGTAGCGTCCGTATACAATGACCTCTTATTCCACATGTTTTATGGGCGCCTAACACTTAGTAAGCAGTGTTTGCTACCTCTTCGTGAGGACTTCTGCAGATATCTTATAATCAACGTTACATAAAAATATGGGCCTATATCCAGTTGCTTTTTTTTAAACTTCACTATTTGTGCTTGTCGGTATCAAAGTAGTATGGGCCTGATAAAAGAAAGGAGGAAGTTCCCCAAGTTAATAGGCTTCTTTAAACATTGCTTAAAGAAAAGGAACGAGAAGTTCTTGGAACGGCATGTAAAATTCCGCGCCAAGGTAATCTGGTCCTGAAGTTTTGTTTCTCTGCAAATTTCTGATTGCAATCCTAATTTATTCCTTAATTATCGATCCATCATAAGTGAGGCGATCATCTTCCTGTAAACGCGGCATTAAAGGGATGAATTGTTCAGCTTTTCTTTCATAGTAATCCGTAGGCTCAGCCGTGGAGAGGAGGCTTTTGTAATTATCCTCAAAAGTGGCTGGTAATTGCTGTGTGTCTGTGTATGCGGAGCCATTGAACTCAATTTGTAATATATACTTGGAGAGTGCGTACCGCTTTTCATCCACAAGAGCTCTTTTTGTTGGTTCATCTTCAGTAAAACGAATAACACAAGAACGAATCATTGCTCCTCTGTTGGCCTCTGTCTTATGTTTCTGTATTTGTGCCCGAACTATATTTTATCCCCGCACTGCCCCGGCTATTGGCTTTCAAAAGCATGAAGCTTATTAAGTAAATCATTAGGATAACGTTTTTCATCTTTGTTTTATTTATATAACTCTAATGAGAAGTGATCTATTCATTACCTTTTTCTTTGAAGATTTCTCATTGAGCAGAAATTGGCAGCTATAGATGTTGGGTTACCACGTTCAGCAATTCTTTGACTATTTTAGCAAGAGATCCCTCTTGCAGAAGCTGTGCGTTTACCTCCGTAAGTCTCGATTTTTTTTTTAATCTTCAGAAATTTACTAAGACACGAAGAAACTGCCACTAAACAATGATCTGTGAAAAACATACGTTTTATATTATAGCTGTGAAAGTGGGACCATAGGTTTATAGAGACATAGACGCGATCAAACTGAGCATGAGAGACGGCATGAAAATGCGTAAACTTCATTCAGGCAGGCGCATGCTCTCCCACATCTATCATTTTAGGGTCATTCATCTTATGTTGAAGTAAAGCGGCACTCCCGTAGTAGCGGTTTGTTAAATATGAGTGATTACTAGGGTTACAAACGCAATAGCTCCCCCTAACGCAATCAAATGTCTATCTTTGTTTAGCAACGAAGCTAAGGACAAAAAGAAAGCCTTCCTTTCATTCATAACTGAAGAAACATAAACACAAACAAACCTCAAACTTTCTGAATTAACAAAGATGTCAAAGCAAGTAAGACGGCCTTCCCCATCAATTAGCAGCGACACCAATGAGTGACCCCACTGCTTTTCAACTAATAAGAAGACCCGCGGAAGCACCACGTGCGTAACTATTGTACAGATAACAATCCAAAAAACTTTTTAGGGCAGAGCTTATATCTCGAGCTGACAAAATCTTTATTTCTTGCAACGCTACAACATCAACGTCTTGTTGCCTAAGCACGTGGTTTAACTGCCGCTGACGCCTTACATTTCTTACGTCACGTACGTTTAGGGCTGCTGCACACAGGAGGAAGGTAAGCGAAGTAGCCATTTTGCTTACCCAATGTTTTTGTTGATCCCACTTTGCCACTGGCAAACTTGTTGATTTTCCTTCCTTGCACATTTTTGTGGCACTTCTTGAGCACGTTTGCATATGTGGCGCATTCCTTCATCACTCCCAAAGTACACAACACGCTGCCCACATGAGGACGCGTGTTCTGCTACATCCGACGCAGCCACCCTTGCTTCGGCACTCTCCGACGCAGGGTGTTTTCTTGGCTGGCAGCTATCTACAGCATCTTCTAGAACTTCTTTATCAGGGGGCTTTCCCTGTGGTTTTTCTGAGCCACGTGCGCTTACAGCATCTTGTTCCCGGGTGTCATCATATGCGCTTTTAGCAGCGTCATTGTGATTGTTTGGCATGGGCTTGATGTCCAATTGTTTACTTTCTGTGTTTCCACCCACTGCTTTTACGGATGCATCGCCTTGCCGCGGTGGTCTAGTGGCTTAGGTACTCGGCTGCTGACCCGCAGGTCGTGGGATCAAAACCCGGCTGCGGCGGCTGCATTTCTGATGGAAGCGGAAATGTTGTAGACCGGTGTGCTCAGAGTTGGGTGCACGTTGAAGAACCCCAGTTGGTAAAAATTTCCGGAGCCCGCTACTACAACGTCTCTCATAAGCATATTGCGGTTTCGCGATGTTGAATCTCACATATTATTAAATCAGTCAAGACGCATCGATGACCTCTGGGGCATATATTAGATGGTTGACATGAGGATTTTCTGTGCTAGACGGCCCAGAACGCAGCTCGCTTTCGAAGGTCGACACGCAAACATCCGACAGGTGAACAAAGCGGTGCACTGCAAGCACAGCGGTGTTTTGCACTGTCGACGAACGTGTCTCACTCGCTTGCAACGAAGACAGTACAGAGGCCTACCAGGAATGAGCACTAGGCACTGGTAACCAAAGATGGTGATAATATAATATGTGGTATTGAGCTGACATTGACGCCATTTTCGAGCTCTAAGGTCACATCTTGGTTTGTTGTCATTCATTGCTATGTACCAGAAAATCTTCATTTCTCTCTCTCTCTCTCCCTATCAACTTCACGAGTCGATAAGATTGAAACGCCTCTTCCACACGTCTAGTTTCCAAGTGAGGCGGAAGTCATAGAAGTTTAGGCTTACTATCCTTAGTCTCAGGATCTAACACCATGCACTTACGCTCTCTCACACTATGCTCACCACGGGCGACAAGTTTCTGCTTTGCAATTCTTCTTGCACAGGCAACCATTTATACGCGGCTCATTTTCCTATTACTTTTTTTTTTTGCAATTCTACTTGCACACGTAACCATTAACACGTGGCTTACCTGCAATGTCCGCAGTAGTCAGTACTTCAAGAAGAGCGTGACAGAAATCTGGGGCCCGGAATGGTCTACCACCCAATCCGCATGAAGGAAAACGAATTTCAAAACGTCATTACCGGTTGGTAGACATGGTAAAATGACTTTTTAGCTTGCATCTTCATTAGAAAACGGGGTGCATGGTTCTCGGCTTGTGGCTGATACGCTGTTCCCAGCGGAGAGAATTTTCGAACGCAGCCGTTCAGTGCAAGCTATTTATATCTACCACACACCAATGTTGGCAGGCATCTCATGAAAAAGAACTATCGCGCTTTCGACATCATCAAGTTGACGCAATGAGCGCCCAACACTGTTTCCATTTCGAAAGCAGCCAAAAATATATGAGAACTTTTAGCTGGCCGTATTTTGCGTGCCGCTCCGCTCAGCCAGTTTGAGTCGCGCCCCTGCGCATGCAGGCGCCGAGCGTTTAAGCGGACCGTTGTAGCGAGCGAAGGATCACGTGACACAAGGAAAAACGACCGAAATGACAGCCTCTTGTGCCGCAAGTCCGCGCTGCTCGGTAAAAGCAGTGGTTGTTCAGCAGACACGCTAGCGCTGATGGCACTGCAGGACACACAATGATCTGTGCTCTAAGGCCAAATCTTCGTGAAGTCGTCGCACCCAAATTGATCAAGAAACCGCACATGTTGCGTGCATTTACACGATACAACCAATAGCTGACACTTCAGACCACAAAAGAGTGTCTCGATTTGCTGTTTTGACACTTTCGCCAATGGCTCTTCGCGATTCTTCGAAAGCAAGCGATTTCACCTAACATTAGAAACAATTTAGTTTTATTGCGAAAGCAGTTATATGAACATTCTCGGCAAGATTTCGCCGCCGGGCGTCAATTTCATGCATCATATGTGTATACGTATCTATATATATTGTCACGAGGTTGTGATACACGCAGCACTTGAGAGGAAGCACGCAGGAGTCAGGGCGGTGTCAGGCGAACTGTTTATTGGGCGAACTTGTGCCCAGCAAAACAGGGCCAAACACAACTCACAGCAACAGCGGCGTGAACAGTCGTCAGCCGACGGAAAAAAAGGACTCCCCAGTGGCGCACTGCGCCGGCTTTTATACACGCGTCGTAACGCGTTCCAGAGTGGCATACAAGATAAACGCGGCCTGCGTTGCGCTTAACAGAAAGTGATAGCGGCTTCCTTCGTAAACCAAAAGAACCGCACGTGTCAGTCTTTTATACACGCGTCATAACGCGTTCCAGAGTGGCATACAAGATAAACGCGGCCTGCGTTGCGCTTAACAGAAAGTGATAGCGGCTTTCTTCGTAAACCAAAAGAACCGCACGTGTCACTACCCCCCTCTGAAAAAGCATCGTCCTGATGCTAAAGACAGAACATAAAAGAGAGTACATGCAATAAATTACATTAACAATGCGTCACAGCTAATCAGCGCGCGTAATAAGGTTTAAGTCGCACCACGTGTACGACTTCGGGTCGTGCACGGCGTCGTTGGGATGACGTTAAGCCATCGGGCACGACCTCATAGTCCAGTTCACCACGACGTCGGACTACCTTGTAGGGTCCAAAGTAGCGTCGCAGGAGCTTCTCAGACAATCCCCGTCGTCGTATCGGCGTCCAGACCCAGACAAGGTCGACGGGTTGGTATTCGGTGTGGTGTCGTCGAAGGTTGTAGTGGCGCCTGTCGACCGTCTGTTGGCTCTTGATACGCAGGCGGGCTAGCTGTCGAGCTTCTTAAGCGCGATCCAGGTAGCTGGCGACGTCGAGGTCTTCTTCGTCGGTGCCGACCGGTAGCATGGCGTCAAGCGTCGTTGTTGGGCTCCGTCCGTAGACGAGCTTGTATGGAGCAAACTGCGTCGTTTCCTGCACGGCCGTGTTGTACGCGAAGGTTACATACGGGAGTATGGCGTCCCACGTCTTGTGCTCGACGTCCACGTACATGGCCAGCATGTCGGCGATGGTCTTATTTAGACGCTCGGTGAGGCCATTCGTCTGTGGGTGGTACGCGGTGGTTCGGCGGTGGCTTGTCTGACTGTACCTCAAGATCGCTTGCGTTAGGTCAGCCGTAAAGGCCGTACCTCTGTCGGTGATGAGGACCTCGGGGGCTCCGTGGCGGAGGACGATGTTCTCAATGAAGAACTTCGTCGCAAAAGACCCACTGATGAGAGAATAATTGGCTCCAGTATCGACGAGAGGAGTGACGACGTGGTCGTTGAATATTACGTCGAGGTCACTAATTCATCGTTGTGCGTTGCGGTTGGGTCGTGGTGTGGGGTCGCCGCTACATCTATTTGCTTTACTGCTTCCACATTGCGTCGGGCCATCTTCGTGATGCGAAGGTTCAACGTCAAGGCCCTTTTCGTCTTGCGGCCGGTGCTTGCGATTTTGTTGCGTCGTCGTCGTCAGCGGCGGCGGAGGATCTTGGGTCGTGCTGCAACCACTTCTCCATTGGTTGCCGCCCTTTTTTCCGGAGTATGGGCTCGGGGAACAGCCGCGAGCAGGACCGGTGTACTGACGGCGTTGCGGTGACATGTAGCAGCCTGGCGACGGGGAACAGTAAGGTCGTCGGGGTGACCACTGTGCTACTGCAAAGTAGTCGGCTGATATCTTTATGTCGTTCACCCCGCTGTGGACGGCGCGTTCATGTCGAAACCGCGTAGCCCCACTTGTCGGTACTGGCAGCGGCGGTAGGTGTGGCCAGCTTCTCCGAAGTGGTAGCATAGCGGGCGAATGTCGAGAGCACGCCAAACGTCGGTTTTTCTGGCGTGTATCGCTTGCCGGCTGGTAGGCGATATGACGACACTGGAGGCCTCGATGTTGTCTCGCGGCAAAATGGCAGTGATGCGGCGTGTCGGCGGGGTCCTAGATGTGAGACCTGACGTTGGGATGCTGCAGCATAGCTTGTGGCTGGCACCTTTGTCTTTGGTAGCTGGAACGCACAGGGATTGTTGGATCTCCCGGCGTATAACTTCCATTATGGAGTTCACTTGAGGCTGCGCTGAAGGTAGTACTTTCCGCATTTCCTCTTGCACGATTGCTCGAATCGTCTCACGCCGGTCAGTGGTTCCCAGTGCTTATATCTCGGCGCAGCTTTAGCCGGGAAGCTGCAGTTGTATTGCCGTGTTCACACCTCGAGCGTCTTCTCTAGTGTGGATGCTTCCGGGGCGAATTCAGCGACTGTCTTTCGCAGTTTTCTGATCAGCCTCGCCGCGGTGGTCTAGTAACTAAGGTACTCGGCTGCTCATCCGCAGGTCACGGCATCAAATTGCGGCCGCGGCGGCTGCATTGCCTATGGAGGCGGAAATGTTATAGGCCCGTGTGCTTAGATTTGGGTGCGCGTCAAAGAACCCTCATTGGTCGAAATTTCCAGAGCCCTCCTTTACGGCGTCTCTCATATTCATTTGGTGGTTTTGGGACGTTGCATTCCACATATCAATCAATCAATCATCAGGTTTCTGATCAGTCCAGCGAAACGTTCTTGCTTTACATCCCTCAAAAGGAAGCTCAGTTTCCTTTCCTGGGTCATGTTGGGGTCGGTGTGACGGAACAGCCGGCTCATTTTTTTTCACAAAGATGTTCACGTCTTCGTTGGGAAGTTGAACACGTGTGTCCGAGGCTTTAGCGGCACGTTCTTTGCAAACGATGCTCGTAAGGTGCTCAGAAACGTCGCCCGGGTAAACATTCAAGGTTCGTAGGGTGGGTTCCCGGTTGGCAAACCATGTTTTTGTGGCGTCTTCTAGGTAATAGTAGACGTGGCGCAGTTTTCTTCAATGTCCCGGCTGTTCAAGGCGGCGACTCTTTCGTAGATCTTCAGCCAGATTTCGGGGTCTTCGAACGATGATCCCCGGGAAGTGGGAGACTCCTTAGGCTGCTGGAGCAAGATGGGTACAGGTGGTGCAGGAACTGTCGTCGTCACAGTTGCCGAGCTGAGGGTTTTAGTCTTCCGGGTCTGGTCAGGTAGAGGTCCGAACTCTGGCGGGAGCCCTTGCTGCCGGTGGCTGGCTTACTGCTTAGCGTTGGCATCAATGTCCCTTGACGGTGTGGACGTGGCACGGAGGCGTTGGGTACATGGGCCGGGAAGCACCTCCACCAGATGTCACAGGGCCATGATATGGACGATTGAAGCACACTGCCAGTCGAATAATAAATCAACTGTTTATTTGGGCCAACCTGTGCCCTGTAAACGGAAAGTCAGATTGCAGTCTTGCCCTAATAGCAGCGAACGGAGCATTGGCCATTGATAAAGTGACAAGTGGTGAAGCGTGTCGGCATATATACCCTTGCCATAAAAGATTTTAGCGTTATCGCTAAAGGTGACGTAGGTTTCACAATAATCTGTAATGTTCACGAAGTGGGCATAATTTGAACAAAACCATTTACTGTAGCCTCGCAGCTTCTTCAACAATGTAGCCGTGGTTTGCGCTCAATGTCGCGTAACGGGGCGATAGAAAAACTCGCCCAACCACGGTGATTTAGTGGCTAATGTACTCGGCTGCTGGCTCGCAGGTCGTGGGTTTGAATCCTGGTTGCGGCGGCTGCATTTTCTATGGATGCGGAGATGCTGTAGGCCCGTGTGCTCAGAATTCGAGTGCGTGTTCAAGAACTCCAGGTGGTCTAAATTTCCTGAGCCCTCTACTACGCATCTCTCATATGGTGGTTTTGGGACGTTAAACCCCACCAAACAATAAAATCATTCAGCGATGAAGAACTTGAGGAAAGGAACGTGGCATTATACAGTACACTTAATGAATGGAACCCGAAGGAACCAGAAAAATGTGTTCCATTTAACAGCGGTTCTGCTCACTGAGAGGAGAACTCAGTTGCAGCATTCAGGTGAGCAACCAATTATATCATAGGCAGTTTTTTCATTTAAGCAACTGTTGCGTTTAACGGAGTTTCATTTACTGAGAGGCCATTGTTTAAAGAGTAATTGTTCAATTATTAATTTTTCTTGTAGTATACCATACACAGTGATCATAATAATATTGATGCATGAATTTTTAAAAAAGTTATGTATATTAGGAAATTATATTATCATATCCTGTGTTATTATTGCACAGCTGATACCCCTGTTATGAAAATATATCAGCCAGTACATTCAGAAACATTCTCTCAATCTTCAGACTTAATACAATGCAGAGTACTGTTATGCCTGCGCGTCTGCAGCAAACGTCCATGCCTAACGTCCATGCCTCGAAAAAAAAAAGAAATCTGGGTCAAGGCCAGCACGCGAGCCCGCCTGACTCGATGAACAACTCAACGGCGTCAACACGCGACGGCGCCTTTCTGTCGCCCACGTGCAGTGAGTCACCTCAGTAAGCGAGCCGTCGAGCAAGCAATCGGCGTCTTCCTGTCTGGGAGGGGGGGGGGGGCTGACGCAATGATTGGCGACGTCACTCGTCCTTGGGTGCAGCCACCTGCAGCGCAGCCTCTCCAGATTCGATGAAGAAGAATGACGCGGCCCAGCGGTGACCCCATTGGAGGATTCTAACCTCACGACCAGCGGCGCTTTTGGTTGGACATTTGGGTTGGACCCGGTGCATATAAAAGAAGCCCTGCGGCGCGTCGATTGCAGACCCTTTTGAGAGTAGAGCTATGTGTTAGAGAGAAGAGCTCGGCTCTTCGCATCTCTGTCGGCCCCAGTGCCGAATTTGAAACGCCTCTGTATATATGCTGTACGTAAACCTTGTTTTATTCACCGTTTTCTCGTCCGCTCGTCTATCAGCTTTGCGCAGAAGCAGTCGCGAGCTGAGAAACCTACGCTACCAAACGGCTGGTGACCTTCCCGGTGTAATTCGAAGCAGTGGCGCCTTCGGGACCGTGTTGGCGTCGCCGTTCGTCGCAACAGTGGTTGGCAGCTGCGGGATCGGCCGGCGTCAGTGACATCGATGCATCGATGCGGTGAGTGCCGGATGTTTTCCCCTCAGTTCACCAGACTAATCTAGCTCAGGTTGTAGTAGAGAAGGGCTGTGTGAAGCATTGAAGTGAGCTTTGATCGTTTCAAACAAAGCCGAAGTGCTTTGAAACCAAAGTTAATGCGGAGGGGGTAAACACGGGAGTGTGAAAAATTGCTTGCGCGTCTTGCTAGTGGACTTATAGTGGGTACGACAAGTAAATTCTTAGTAGGAGCAAACAGCAAGAGGCTAGTGTGAACGATGGAGAACCTTAAAGTGAAGGAACTTCTCGAAATTTGTGAGGAACTCGGCAATACTTTGGGTCGTGCGAAACGAAAGCAAGCGATCCTTGAGATCATGAGGGATGAAGGAGTGTCGGCTGAGGAAGTCGATGAGGCCTGGGCGGATATCAAAGCACGCCGCGAGGAGGCTGAAAGGCGAGAAGTAGAAGGTCGAGAACGTGAGGAAGCTGAAAGGCGCCGTCAGCGAGGAGGCCGAGCGCGAGGAGGCCGAGAGACAGGAGCGCCTCGAGTAGAAACGAATAAAATCGGCAATACTACGGTGTTCGCAGGCGCCTAGCGTAGCTTCCCCAACAGTTCAGGTCAGCGGTTATAGAATTTGGGACCAACTGCCACCGTTCGTAGTAGGCGAGGACATGGCGAAGTATATTGTCACGGGGTCGTGACGTGGCCGAAGACAGGAGACTCGTGTTGGGATTTAACTGTTTATTTGGGCGAACCTGTGCCCGGTAAAAGGAAAGTCCAATTACAGCAGCAGTCTCGCACAGATAGCAGTCTCGGACTGATAGCGGCGAACAGAGCGTCGGCCTTCGATCAACAACTACTGACAAGTGGCGAAGCGCGTCGGCATTTATACTCTTGCCATCGAATGTTCTAGCGTTATCGCTGGCGGTGGCGTAGGTTCCAGAACAATCTGTACTGTTCGCACAGTGGGCGTGATCTTATCGAAATGATCTACTACAGTCCGGAACTTTCTGGAAAACTGCAGGCGCGGTTTTCGCTGAGAATCGTGTGGTGTTTTGGGACGATAACGAAAACTTGGGAAATGGAACGTGGCATTGCCCCCCTCTGAAAAAAGGCATCGTCCCGATGCTTTAACTAAAGACGAAGGTACAATAATAATGCAAGAAAGTACAATGAATAAATCACAATACAAGAAAACACCGTTTCAGTTTGTTAACGCGCATGAAACGGCTTGAGGCGCGCGACATGTACGACTTCAGGTCGCCATCGGCGTCGTTCACAGTCGAACCACCCTGTACGGTCCGAAGTACCGCCGCAGAAGCTTTTCACTTAGTCCACGTCGGCGTATCAGCGTCCACACCCAAACACGTTCACCGGGCTGGTATTCCACGAAGCGTCGTCGAAGGTTGTAACGGTGGCTGTCTATCGTCTGTTGATTCTTGATACGGAGACGCGCAAGTTGTCGGGCTTCTTCGGCACGTTGAAGGTACTCGCTCGCATCGAGGCTTTCTTCGTCGGTGACGTTGGGTAACATGACATCGAGCGTCGTTGCCGGGCTCCTTCCGTAGACCAATTTGTATGGAGATATCTGCGTTGTCTCCTGCACCGCCGTGTTGTATTATGCGAAGGTTACATACGGAAGAATGGCGTCCCATGTCTTGTGTTCGACATCGACGTACATTGACAGCATGTCGGCGATCGTCTTGTTAAGCCGCTCGGTGAGGCCGTTGGTCTGTGGGTGGTACGCTGTCGTCCGGCGGTGGTTTGTTTGGCTGTATGCCAAGGTCGCTTGAGTTAAGTCGGCAGTGAATGCCGTTCCTCTGTCGGTGATAAGGACCTCCGGAGCGCCGTGACGTAGGACGATATTTTCGACGAAGAACTTAGCTACCTCGGATGCACTGCCTTTTGGCAGGGCTTTTGTCTCGGCGTAGCGGGTGAGGTAGTCGGTAGCTACCACGATCCACTTGTTTCCGAAAGCCGACGTCGGGAACGGCCCCAGTAGGTCCATACCAATCTGCTGGAAAGGTCGGCAAGGTGGACCAATCGGCTGCAGAAGTCTCGCTGGCCTTGTCGGCGGTGTCTAGCGTCGCTGACAGTCCCGGCATGTCCTCACATAACGAGTGACGTCGGTGGTAAGACGTGGCCAGTAGTACCTTTCTTGTATCCTCGCGAGCGTGCGAGAAACACCGAGGTGCCCTGCCGTCGGATCGTCGTGCAGGGCCGGCAGGAGTTCTGGTCGCAGAGCTGAAGGCACCACAAGGAGGTACTTAGCTCGAAGCGGTGAAAAGTTTTTCTTTTGTAGAAGACCGTTCCGTAGAAAGAACGACGCAAGTGCGCGCTTGCATACCTTCGGGACTTCGGCGGTCCTGCCTTCGAGGTATTCTATTCAATCAATCAATCAATCAATCAACTTTTATTTCTCATAGAGAAATATGGGGGTGACGGAAAAAAAGCCGCAGTACTGCGGCTTGACAAAGCTCCGGCCCCCTACAAAGTCCAGCAGTAACAATGATCAACCACACAAAAATTGATTTTGCTGGAAAATAAAACATTTGATTTGAATGCACATTGACAGGAAGAGGCAAATGTAGCGATTTCTAGGAGAAACATGGGAGGACTTGGTCTTTATACATCATTATACATAGTAATACACATTCATAAGACTTATGGAAAAAAGGACAAAAAAGAAAAACACGAACAGTTGTAGGTAATGATTACGTGTACAACAGAAGTTGATAAATAATCCAACAAAAAAACTGCAAAGGCAATAAATCAGTATTACACTGAGAACATAAAAAAAACGTTAAAAAACATGCCGTAGTCATTGGTAAACGACATGAACGTAACAGTCATTTGAACGAAATCTAAAACAGGTAGTAGTTACCAACACTGAGCACATTTCTCTAGTATGAGAAATGTTATAGCCTCGGTTTATTATGTGGACCATGATAATAAGTCCTATTGGTGAAAAGAAGATTACAATTTCAACGCACAGTACAAAAAAATTCATATGCAAAAAAAAAAAGAAAACAAAAAAAAGTAAACAATTTCCGAAAGAGAATGAGCAAGCCAAACGCACACAGACAAAAAGAGAAAAAAAAACGCCATGTACAAACAGAAGAACCGTGCGTATCATTCTGCGACTGATGAATACGACTAGATGTTAGTGTGAAACGAAGTCTAAACTTCACCCGATAAGAATGAGCGAAAGGTGCGTGCTGAGGCCGACTCAGTGGCTATGCCATGTTTTGCATATTTGTTTAAGATTACGGCTAGTTGATACGATACAGACTGATTGCCATAGTTTGTGCGGCATATTGGCTGGATCCAGTCATCCTGACTTCTTGTGTCGTATGTATAGTGACGTCTTGCTAGGCGAAACGAACTGATGAATTCGGTGTTATTAGTCCTCATGGCGAGACGGTATGTACAGGAAAGACGGAATGCGTAGACGAATTTAACTTTGAGTATATTATATGCTTCAAAATAAGGGGCAGTATGAGTAGCATACGGAACGTTGGCTATTGCACGAATTGCGCGCTTTTGGCATATACCGAGTTTTTTCAAGTTGTCAGAGGATGTAGTACCCCATACAAGATGACAATAATTTAATGTCGATAAAAATAATCCATTATATATCAGACGTTTAGCTTTTACTGGTAATATTTGACGGTTTTTATTAATTAATGCAGTGACGGAGTTTAACTTGTTGCAAACATTTTGCACATGCTTATTCCACGACAATGTTTCTGTGAAAGTGACACCCAAGGCTTTGATCTCTCTAACAACACTAATTTCGTCATTATCAAGATACAACTTTTTTGTCAGTTCAATAACTCTGTTTCTAGTGCGGAAAATTATGGCTTGAGTCTTTTTTGTGTTAATTTTCAAGGAATTTCTTTTTGACCACGCTGATACTTCTGCAAGCGCATCATTAGCTAAAGATACCAACCCATCCGGCTTTACTCCGCTGAAAAAAAGGGCTGTATCATCGGCGTAACCTACCCACTTACAATTAGTAAAAGAGGAAAAAATGTCGTTTATGTAGACGATGAATAGGAGCGGGCCGAGTATACTGCCCTGGGGCACCCCGGACTTCAGGCGTTTAGTCTTTGAATCGAAAGTGTCATTTGTGACAAATTGACTTCTATGGCGAAGGTATGAACGCAGAAGGTCATTGGACCTCCCACGCACGCCATAGTGTTCTAGCTTATACAGTAGTAGGTTATGTTGCACACAATCAAAAGCTTTTGAGAAGTCTATGTATACACCTAGTACTATATTTTTATCTTCAAAGGCATCTATTATACATTCTTTTTGAGCAAGTAGTGCTTGTTCTGTGGATTTTCCTTTCAAGAACCCGTACTGGGCCAATGAAATGAAAGAGTGTTTATTCAGGAAGCGAACAAGTCGTGCGTGAATAATCTTTTCCAGGCCTTTTGATAAGATTGGGAGTATAGAAATTGGTCTAAAATTTCCCAAATCATTTTCATCGCCCCCCTTGTGTATGGCAATTACCCTTGCTGTTTGCATTTTTTCTGGAAAACAGCTACTTTCAAGCACTAAATTGTACAGTGTTGTCAGAATAGGAGCAATAATGTCGATGATGTGCTTTATAGGGCGGATTTGCATGTCGTTTGCATCCAGTGATCTAGAAGTTTTTAAGCTCCTAAATATACCGACAACTTCACTCTCCGTTGTTGGGAAAAATACCATACTGGAGTAGGGTGAACTGGTACCTTGAATGGGATATGGATTTACGTTGCAAGCGCCTGACTGGCCTACCGCAATGAAATGGTCATTGAGTGCGTTTGACAAATCTGAACCGCACTTCATGAGACCGTTTACACACAGGCTCGAAATCGCACGGTCAGTCTTAGGATGAACTATGGCGTTTAGTCGTTTCCACAACAGCTCAGTGTTTGCCGCGACAGAGAAATGCTTGAAAAAATATTCTTCCTTTGCTTTCTTTAGCGTAGCATTCAAACGATTTCGGAAAGATTTAAATTTTTTCCATGTTTCAGGGTTTCTGGTCCTGATGAAATCCCAATAAAGGTTATTTTTTACCTTGATTTGGCTGCGAAGGTAATTGGTTAGCCATGGTTTTCGCGATTTATTACTTCTATGCCTGACAACGTATGGGAAGTGCTTATTGTACAGTGTCCTCAGTTCAGCAATAAAGGTCTCGTACATGGAATTTGAGTCATGTTTTCTAAAAACTTGACGCCAGTCGTGGGCTTCAACCTCGTTACGGAAAGCGTCCAGAGATGCACTGTTTATATCTTGGAAACGCTGAGGCGGATCGATAATCCGCTTAGTTGGCACTTCATTTTCGATGAAAGTAAAGATGGGAAGATGGTCACTCATATCGCTTGCAATCGAACCGCTACAAAGGTTTTTTCTGTCGGTGTTAGTGATGAATAGATCGATAAGGGTATTTGACGAATGAGTAATGCGGGTAGAATTTACAATAGTGTTTACAAACCCGTTTGACTGCAGTAAAGCTGACAGTTCGATCTGATCTCTTGAGGTTTTTAGCATGTCTATATTGAAATCACCGGCAAGAAAAAGAGAATATTTGTTGGAACGAATGAAGTCAAAATATTCTTCAAGAAAACAGAAAAAGGTGTGTATATTGGCGTCAGGTGGGCGGTAGACGACACAAAAGATATTGGATCGACTACGCACGCTTAGAACTTCGAAGTTAGCATTTGAAACGGAGAATTCGTCAATGATGCTCACGTTTAGCTCAGCCTTAGCCAACAACAGCACGCCCCCTCCTTTACGTTGAGAGCGGTTTAAAGCAAAGCCTTGGTAGCCTGGTTGGGCGAACGGCACGGAATACTTTGTGTACCACGTTTCAGATACCATGATGATATCAAACGGTACGCCCGTGCTAGCAAGAAATAGTTCGAATTCGTCATGTTTGGATTCCAGCGATCGCGCATTCACATGCAGAAAAGACAAGTGATCATATCCAGGTAGGTGTTTAAGTGAAGAAGGTTTTACAGCCATGACGGCAGTAATCTACAAGAAAAAAGGGCCACGTAGGCAACAGTCTCATAATTATGACGCGTCGGCTGACTGCGTCATCTTCTCCAAGTCGCTTGCGGAATTTAAGCGCAGAACGGCAGAGTTTTCGTCTCGACGAGCAAAAATTCGTCCATCCTTTGTCCAGACATATCGCCAGCCTGCCACCCTCTTCCTAGCCACAGCAGCACCGAGAAGTTGCTTATTCTGACGTGTCAGGTGCTCATTAACAAACACAGGTTTTGTAGAACTACAACCAAGCAATGTGCCCGTTTGGCGAGTCTTCCTGGCCTTCGCCAGAAAAGAATTTCGCTTCTCACGACGGACAAAGCGCACAATTATGTTTGGTTCGCTGTGCTTAGTCGTGAAGACGCGGTGACAGATGTCAATATCGTCTTTCGATACCGATTCTCCAATGAGCTGACCCATCTTCGAGACCACGTCAATCACATCTGGTTCTACCGGAACTCCCTTAATCTCTACATTATTGGAGCGAGTATATTGCTCTAATTCATCGACTCGCGCAGTCAACCTCTCGTTCTCTTCCTTTAGTTTCCGATTGCTTAACTTTAGCTCTTTTATCTCATTTATGAGCTCTTTTATGTCTTTGCCCATCTCAGTCACGCTGTCACAAGACTCGCTACAGTACTGAACGCTCTGTTTCAGTGAGCGAAGTTCTGACATCACCTCCTTTCTAAGGCTATCAATCCCCTGTTGCATTGTCATGCTATCGCTAAGTTTATCGTCAGTGTCCTCTTTACCCGTTTTTCGCGTGTTGCGGCCAGTCATTTCGAGATGGCCACAGACAGCAAGAACATGGAAACACAATGTTGAAAGAAAACGAATGCAAGTGACACAAGAACTCTGCTCGGCAGCAGTGCAAGAAAACAAGAAGGTACTATGGACTTAGGAGCACAAAATCTTGTGCTTACCTGCGAGATGAGAAGATGCCGATTAGTATGTGCACTGTTGACGCACTGCTGCCGAACAAAGTCGCCAGTCAATGTCACAGCGGTTTAAATAGGTGCTGTAGGTGTCGCTGACGCTTGCGCACGCGACGTTCCTTGTCAGGTGTCGCTGACGCTTGCGCATGCGACGTTCCTTGTCAGGTGTAGAGCAGCAGCACCGGGCGATGTCACCTTCCTGGTGCGGACGGTGATCGTGCTTCAAAGATAATCGTCCCACTGCGAGATGAGAAGATGCCGATTAGTATGTGCACTGTTGACGCACTGCTGCCGAACAAAGTCGCCAGTCAATGTCACAGCGGTTTAAATAGGTGCTGTAGGTGTCGCTGACGCTTGCGCACGCGACGTTCCTTGTCAGGTGTCGCTGACGCTTGCGCATGCGACGTTCCTTGTCAGGTGTAGAGCAGCAGCACCGGGCGATGTCACCTTCCTGGTGCGGACGGTGATCGTGCTTCAAAGATAATCGTCCCACTGCGAGATGAGAAGATGCCGATTAGTATGTGCACTGTTGACGCACTGCTGCCGAACAAAGTCTTAAGGGCCTTAAGTTCCGGGTCGGCCCGCTGTCGTTCAGCGAAGTCGTCGGTAGTTATCGTTCCCAAGAAGTACTCGTCATCCGGGTCGTCGGGTAGCGGTTGGTCGACAGGCGCACGAGAGAGACAGTCGGTGTCGGAGTGTTTTTTGCCGGACTTGTAAATGACAGTAATGTCATACTCTTGAAGTCTCAGGCTCCATCGTGCGAGGCGACCTGAAGGGTCCTTCAAGGTGGCTAGCCAACACAAGGCGTGGTGGTCGCTCACAACTTTGAAGGGCTTGCCGTAGAGGTAGGGGCAAAATTTCGACGTAGCCCGGATGGCGAGGCACTCCTTTTCTGTTGTGGAATAATTTGCTTCTGCTTTGGATAGCGATCGGCTGGCGTAACTAATAACCCTTTCAAGTCCGTCAGCCCTCTGCACAAGAACGGCGCCAAGATCTACGCTGCTTGCGTCAGTATTTATTTCTGTCTCGGCGAATTCGTCAAAATGAGCAAGTAACGGAGGCGTCTGGAGGCGATGTTTAAGCTCCTGGAAAGCGTGTTCCTGTGGCGTTTCCCACTTGAATTCCACGTCGGCCTTGGTAAGGTTAGTGAGAGGATCGGCGATGCGGGCAAAGTTTTTCACGAACCGCCTATAATAGGCGCACAGGCCCAGAAATCGGCGCACGGCCTTCTTGTCAGTGGGCGGCGGGAAGTTGGTGATGGCGGCTGTTTTCCGCGGATAGGGACGAACTCCAGACTTGCTGATAACGTGCCCCAGAAACAAGAGCTCCTCATACGCAAATCTGCACTTTTCTGGCTTCAGTGTGAGTCCGGACGTCTTGATGGCTTGAAGTACAGCTTCAAGGCGCCGAAGATGCTCGTCGAAACTCGAGGAAAACACGACGACGTCGTCCAAGTACACAAGGCAAGTCTGCCACTTCAATCCTGCCAGTACTGTATCCATAACGCGTTGAAAAGTTGCAGGCGCTGAGCAAAGGCCGAAGGGCATTGCCTGGTTGGTGTTGTGTTCAAAAAGCTCCGTCGCGGCGGCGTCGTCGTCGGAGGATCTTCGGTAGTTCGTCGCACACCAACCGCACCTCCATCGGTTGCTGCCCTTAGTTTCCCGGATACGGGCTAGGAGACCGGCCCCGCGTTGGGCCAGAGTACTGCCGGAGGTGCGGTGACATGCTGCGGCTGGGCGACGGCGAACGGGAAGGACTTCGTGGTGTCCACTGAGTTCCTCCCAGGTAGTCGGCGATGTCACGCGGCCGATCTCCTGGCTGCGGACGCGGTGCATTGACGGCGAAGCCACGCAGTCCCATCTGTCGGTACTGGCAACGGCGGTATGTGTGCCCGGCCTCGCCGCAGTGGTAGCAGAGCGGGCGGTTGTCAGGTGCACGCCATACGTACGTTTTCCTCGGTGCACTGCGCTGGCCCGCTGGGGAACGGTAGGACGTCGGTGGGGGTGGTGGCAGCGGTGGCGTCTGGCGACGGAAGTGCGACGGGGCGTCGTTTCGGCGTGGACGGGGAGGAGCGTTGTGGCACACCGCAGCGGCGTAGCTCATAGTTTCTGGCTCGGGCAGTGGTTTTTGGGGAATTCGAAGCGATTGCCGAACTTCTTCTCGCACAATGTCGGCGATCGAATCCACTTGAAGTTGCGCCGAAGGCAACAGTTTGCGCAGCTCTTCCCGCACAATCGCTCGGATCGTTTCACGCAGGTTGTCGGAGTCACTGGCTTGAGCAGCAGCGTATTCTGGAGTCAGGCGACGATTATACTGCCTGGTGCGCATGTCCAGTGTTTTAACGAAAACTTGGGAAATGGAACGTGGCATTATCGTCAAGTTTGAACACCTCTGTGAGCGAAGCGCTTTGGAGCGGTCTCTTTGGGCACAGAACCTGTTAGTTCTTCTTCTCGGCGAAGTGTCCGACGCGATAACTTGCTTGTCGAGGAAAGCGTTTGAGAGGTATGACGAGGTTTAGGAAGTGTTCTTGAGACGTTATAAGTTGTCACCCGAGGCTTTCAGGTAAAGGTTCCGGTATGCTAAAAAGAGGAATGAGTCACACGTTGACTTCGCATTTCGTCTTAAAGCCGATTTAATTGAACGGCTCAAGGGCGAAGGTGTTTATGACGACCGCGATAAAGTGGTGAAATGCGTTGCATTGGAGCAATTCTACCACTGCATCGAGGAGGATGTCAAACTTTGGCTGCAGGAAAAACTTGTTGAAGTACAGCTAAACAAGGCAGCAGAGTCAGCTGAGGAATATTATACTCGCCGAAAGTTGCATAGCAGGGCAGTGTGCATTGAAAATAATGAAAGGAAAGAGGGCTTTTCAAAGAAACCTGATCAACGGAAACCCGCTCCGCACCGTAATTTCAAGAAGGACCCGTCTCTTACGAAGGACACTGTAGGGGAAGGGCAAACGGAAGCGGAGAAATCGAGTGAGGTTCCTAAACCACGCACTGATACCACACGGGCGTTTGAATCACAGAAGCCGCTAATCTGCTACAACTGCAAAAAGGAAGGGCACATCGCGATAAACTGTAAGCAAAAGTTTGCTTTTGCAACAATCCGAGAGTTGGAAAAGAACATGCGGTTGTTAGAGCCGTATATCCAAGAAATTAGTGTGAATGGGAAAACGTGTCGAGCACTTAGAGACTCCGCGGCAACCATGGACGTTGTCCATCCTTCATTGGTGTCTCCGGATGACTTTACAGGTGAATGCGCGTGGATCAGGCAAGTCGCCTAGGAGCAGAGTGCTTGCTTACCAATCGCTACGGTTGTCGTTGAAGGCCCGTTCGGTAAGCTGCGCCCCGAAGCGGCTGTGTCTGCCGCGCTTCCCGATCGTTTTCTTTATCTTTTCTCTAACAACTTAGAGCAGCTTCTCAAAGAGCAGGGTAAATCGTTCTTCCCCCACTTAGCGTACATGGCCCTCACGCGATCGCAAGCGCGGAAGCTTTCGCAGGGGCTTGATTTTGTTCAATGCAGTGAACTTTCAAGTGACCTTGGCGGCTTGGCGGCGACTCGACGGAACCTCAGAGAGAAAATTTTCCGCGTGATTCATGTGAGCAGTCACTCGAGCAGCCCGTCACCGAAGCGACCGGCACGGTTTCCGTAGAAGGGGTAGACGACATGGCGCCATTGAATCAGAGCGAGAGGGCTGCAACGCTCTCGCCTGTAGCGGAAAGTTGGAGTGAGCTGTGGGGGGTTGATCGAGAAACGCTCTTTCGAGAGCAGCGTGAGGAGCTCTCGATTAAGGCGCTAATGGAAAGCGTAAACTTGGGAAAAAAGAAAAAGAATGTTTCTTTTTTTGAGAAAGCAGGGTTTTTGTATCGGAGCTACACAAATGCGCAAGGTCGCAAGTATGAGCAGTTCTTGGTGCCACAAAAGTATCGTCGCCAACTATTGTAACTGGCGCATGAAAACGCATGGACAGGGCATCTCGGCATAAAAAAAGACCAAGGCTACAGTTTTCCTTGAGTTTTATTGGCCGAAATGCTGGAAGGATGTCGAAGACATTGTACGCTCATGTGACACTTGTCAGAGAGCGGGGAAATCCACGGACAAGTGAAAGGCACCCATGAAACTTGTGCCAATTATCATAGAACCTTTTCGGCGCCTAGTAATTGATATCGTCGGGCCACTGCCAGAGTCAAGGCAAAGTTGGCGGTACATCCTGACGGCTCTCCGTGTAGCCACAAAATTTCCGGAAGCGATACCACTTAAGGAGCTCAATTCTCCTCATGTCGTGGATGCACTGCTATCTATATTTGCACGCGTCGGTTTTCCTCTGAAATCCAATGCGACAATGGTAGGGTCTTCACCAGCTGCCTTACCTCTACCTTTATGGATAAATGTGGAATAAAAGTAGTGCACAGCTCGATCCATCACCCGATATCTAACCCGGTAGAGCGTATTCATTCCATTCTGAAACTGATACTGAGAGCTCTCTGCTACGAGCACAAATGCGACTGGGAAGCGTTTATTCCTCCCGCTATGTTCGCTTTGAGATCAGCTCCTCATGAGAGCACTGGTTTTAGCCCTGCAGAGCTTGTGTATGGCAGGAGTTTGAGAACACCATTGCGAATGCTACGCGAGTCCTGGGAGGGATTCGATGAGGACCCTAATGTAGTTGCGTATGTTTAAGACCTCCTTCAGAGGCTTGGAAAAACGAAAGATCTTGTGGAAAGCCACATGAAGGCTGCACAAGTGTTGTCGAAGGAGTACTACGACACATCGGCGAAGAAGCGCACATTTGAAGTTGGTAGTCAAGTAATGCTGCTGCGGCCGTCAAAAAAGAACAAGCTTGAGGTTCATTGGGAAGGGCCCGCCAAAGTAATATCGAAGCTTTCTGATACCAATTATGAAGTCAAATTAGGAAGGCGGCCAAACAAAATTCACCACAGTAACTTGATGAAACCATACGTTCAACGTCAAGTGGTCGTAAATCTGCTGTTGAATGCTTCAGAGGAAGAGGGAGAAGAAATTTTGAGTTCTAGTGATGTAATCGAAAGGGGATCGAAGGTAATCTTGGAGCAGTTGAACATAGAGCCTAGGTTAAGTGAAGTCCAGAAGGGGGACCTGAGAAGGATTGTTTCCTAGTTTCAAGACGTGTTTTCGGACCATCCCGGAAACACGACGGTGATAGAGCACGATATCGAGCTAACTTCAGAGGAGCCAAGCCGTAGCAAGCCGTATCGTTGTTCCCCCGTGCAAAAGCAGATCATGAAAGAGGAGATCGATAAAATGCTGGAGTTGGGAGTAATAGTACCGGATTAGAGTGACTATACATCCCCTCTAATATTGGTTCAGGTGCCATGAAAAGATCCGAGGCCATGCATCGATTACAGGCGTCTTAACGCAATAGCTCGCGACCAAACTTACCCAATACCAAACCTAGAGAAGAGGGTGGAAACTGGATCACAGTCGAGCTATATTTCCACGTTAGACCTCGTGCGAGGGCATTGGCAAAACCCCCTTACAGAGCGTGCTAGCCGCTATGCCACATTTGTTTCTCCATTTGGAACGTATCGTCCACTTAAGCTGAGCTTTGGATTGAAAAATGCACCCTTTTGTTTTTCAGGCTTAATGAACCGCGTTCCTAAAGGCCTCTCCGAGCTCGCTTTGCAGTATCTTGACGATGTCGCCATATTCTCCAACAACTGGGAAGAACATGTTGAGCATTTACGTGTCGTGCTGAACAGGTTGAGAGAGGCTGGTCTTACCGTAAAACCTACTGAATAGTACCTAGGGTGTGGCGAGGTGTCTTGCCTGGGGCACGTTGTGGGGCGTGGTCGGCGTAGACCTTCAGAAATTAAGGTAGCCGCTGTCGTGAACTATCCACGACCAACCACAAAACCTGAGATAAGGGCATTCTTAGGCCTGGCTGGATAATATCAGCATTACGTGCAAAATTACACTAGCATTGCCAGCCCTCTGGCTGACGCACTTCGAAAATCCGAGCCGGTTAAAGTAGTATGGGACTCAGAAAAGTAAATGCGTTTTGCCAGCTAAAACAGGCCTTAAGCGAAAAGCCTGTTCTCATGGCACCCGATTTCTCTAAGAGATTTGTGATTCAATGCGACGCGAGTGATCGCGGCATGGGAGCTGTATTGTGCCAGGAAGACAGTGCTGGTAACGAAAGGCCAGTTTTGTATTTAAGTCGGAAACTTAGCGTCAGGGAAGAAACGTACAGTACCTCTGAAAAGGAATGCGCTTGCCTTGTGTGGGCCGTTCAAAAGCTAGCTTGTTATGTCTCCGGTTCAAGGTTTGTGGTTGAAACGGACGACTGTCCTCTAACCTGGTTAAATAACATGTCGCCTAAAAGTGGCCGGTTACTGAGGTGGAGCATGATACTCACACAGCACAACTTTGACGTTCGCTACAAAAAAGGAAAGCTAAACGCTAATGCGGACGCATTGAGCCGTGCGTTTAGTTAGTATCTTCTCCACCTTTCGGTTTCTCGCTGGCGATTTGGGGCAAAATTTTGTCCTCCTCACGGTCTTAGCTGAGCGCTCTCGTCTAGAATGAGTGCAAAGAGCCAACTTTATGTTCTGTTCTATTTAGTTACGTTGTTGTACGTGTAAAAAAATTGAGTTCTCATTTTAAGAGTCTTGTGTCCCACATGTGCCTCTTGGTGTAGAGAGAACGAAATTCCGATAGACGCGTAGCTAGGTATATGTTGTACTATACTTTGTCTGGTGTTCTGTCGGGTGACCGAGGGCACTTGCTTGTGTCGTGTGTTGTCTGTTGTCGATCCGTTCTTGACAAGTTGCAGAACCATCGACAAGTGCTGAAACCAAGGATCATCAGAGACGAGCAAAGCTGGCCGGCAAGTTGTGGGGACAAGCCAGTGGAGCTGGGATCCGTCCTCAAGAATGGGATGTGTTCCCGGAACAGAGTCTGGAGCTGCATTCTCCCCATGGCCCTGTAGGCGAACCTGGAAGGACCTGGCGAACGAGCGCACCTGACATCCGAGCCCCGTGGAAGCAGCTCGTCTTTCTGGCGCATTGTCTGGCGGCGGGGGTGCTGTTATGCCTGCGAGTCCGCAGCAAACGTCCATGCCTAACATCCATGCCTCGAAAAAAAAAAGAAATATCTGTCAAGGCCAGCACGCGAGCCTGCCTGACGTGATGAACAACTCAACGGCGTCAACACGCGACGGCGCCTTTCTGTCGCCCACGTGCAGTGAGTCACCTCAGCAAGCGAGCCGTCGAGCAAGCAATCGGCATCTTCCTGTCTGGGGGGGGGGGGGGGGGGGCTGACGCAATGCCTGGCGACGTCACTCGTCCTTGGGTGCAGCCACCTGCAGCGCAGCCTCTCAAGATTCGATGAAAAAGAATGACGTGGCCCAGCGGCGACGCCATTGGAGGATTCTGACCTCACGACCAGCGGCGCTTTTCATTGGACATTTGGGTTGGACCCGGTGCATATAAACGAAGTCCTGCGGCGCGTAGAGAGCAGACCCTTTTGAGAGTAGAGCTATGTGTTAAAGAGAAGAGCTCGGCTCTTCGCGTCACTGTCGGCCCCAGTGCCCAATTTGTAAAGCGAATGTATATATGCTGTACGTAAATCTTGTTTTACTCACCGTCTTCTCGTCCGCTCGTCTATCAGCTCTGTGCAGAAGCAGTCGCGAGCTGAGAAACCTACGCTACCAAACGGCTGGTGACCTTCCCGGTGGAATTCGAAGCAGTGGCGCCTTCGGGACCGTGTTGGCGTCGCCGTCCATCGCAACAGTACTTAGTTTAGTCATATACCTTTGTTATATATCATAGTACCCCAGTTCACTACATTGCTCATGATAACTAACAGAATTGTCACCTGTGTATTTTAGCCACGTATTGAAAACAAAGTGCCAGACGTAGGTTTGAAGCACAACTCAAGGTCTTCGTTTGCTTCCAAGGCCAATATTTGATATCGATGAAGATCAACCTACGTGCAATACTTCTACGTTGCTCTAGTCAATTCTGTTTTATCTAGTTGTATTTAGTTACTACGATTGACACAGGTAGATCCTACCATTTATTTTGTGCAATTTTTTGTGTATAGTGTATATATTGAGCTGCACTCAGCGTGAAGGAGTTTTTTATAATTATAGGTGTGCTCAAATTTAGTCTGGGTCCTGACCATCTAATTTTTGTCATATTAGAAGGCCTGAATTTCCTATTGGCAAAAAATCACCATCTCGTTGTTCAAAACTTTAATTGCTGGTTATTTTTGTGAGTTTGTTTCTCAAAAATATAAGATTCACCTAATTGCAAACTCTGTATTCGTGCGTACTTTGTTGCACAGTTTTGTTTGCCATTGAAAATTAAGTGTACCAAACTAGAGAAGTGTGTGCAGTGCGTTGGGGCTCATTGACTGAGAAAATAGAAACAAGTCATCTTATTTGTAAAAAAACTTGGTAAGTGATGGCAATCATATATAGCTGTTATTTTCAAGAGAAAGGCACCGGTAACTTGTGAGATCACACGTCTAGTAATAGGATGCGGGGTTGAAGTAGTGCGGAATGGATCAATAGGTGCATATTGGTACCAAGATTTGCATAGCAAATGTGATCATTGGTGATGGAGCAACTGGTTAAGAATTTCAAAGAAGAGATTGGCATGCAGAAACCATGAGATCAAATGATCATTTATTACAAGGCTGCATTATTAAACTTTTATGGCTGCTCAGAAAGAAATTTTACTGACAACCGATAGGCCAATTGCTGCACTCAACAGACTTCGAATGGTGTGTCTTGTAGTATGTGTACTTGGGACAGAATGGCAATGAAAGTGAACAGATTCAAGTCCAAATTCGCAATGTAGCATGCTAGAATATAACTCATGAACTGCCACGTTATTCGTTTTGAAAGGATGAGCTTATGAGATTCAGTTATCGTAATCTGATTCAATGGCAGCTTTGAAAATCACTTCAGAGAAACTACTACTGAAAACTTTTAGGGGCTATGTACAGAAGTGCTGAGATCTAACTCGTCGAGGTTGACAACTGAGCTACGAGGAATAGAGCATATATTTTAGGGTGAATTTATTTTTATACTACTTTCATGCATTGCCTTATAACTAATAAATTTGCAAAACTAATAAACTTGTCTTGCCAAGGTGTACAACAAATTATGGCTACAGTATGCTAGCCGATATTTTTCCAACCTATCTCAACAGGCCATTGTATGGTGCCGTGACCCGCATGTCATTTGCTGCACTTCGCAATAGGTTTGTAAAATAAGGTGTAATACATTTTTGTATTTTTGTATAAACTTGACTGTCATTGCTTTCTAAGGGAAGTGCCTTACATTGTGTGAAGCCGGAAGCCTGTCTGTAAACAGTTTCGGTAGTGAAGACGAAGCGTCTTGTTTCTTGCTTTTAATGTTTCTAAAATTCTTTAACCGAGACTTTAGCCTGTGTATCTGTTTTTTACATCGCCTAGTATTTCGTGATATGCTTGTACGAACAACTGTTTCTGAAGTGTAGATATTGGTTGTGAACAATTGTTTAGAATGACTGCCAAAATCTTGCTGTTCTTGTTTGCTCTAAATAGTGACAATTGGTTTTCTGATAATTGCACAGTGTTGTTGCGTATGCTGACATGTAGGGGGAGCGAGGCTGGTCAAGCAGTCGGTAATGACTGCTTTTTTCTTGCCATCCTCAGTTTTTTGCCTGTAAAGAAAAAAGCTAGAATAAACTGATTGATTGATTCGGTAAAAAAACTTCAACAATAGAGAATATAGGTGACGAACACTCACGTTGTATTTGCATGGATGATTGTGTTCAGCAGGTGAGAAAAACAATGGGGAAATTATTGAAGGTCTAGCTGGTCTTTGAGAGTTTTTCGAATACATTTTAAGCAGCAGTAGAACCATACACGTACATAGAAAAGAAAGTACACAGTACAGTGCTGTGTTTCGTGTACCTTTCCTCTGATGATGTGTGGTTGTGCTGCCGGTTCATTATGATGGGCAAGTAATTAGACGAGGTTTCAGTCTTCTTAGATGTGTGTGCCTTTGTTTCTGTCTATGTCGACTAGCTGTCCTCCTGTTGTGATATACAAGAACTTCTCACTGACTGTTGTCTACATTCTAACATGACAATATTCTCTATATTTTCTCTCGTGGCTCTACATCTCATTGTTCTGCTCAGCGTGTAGCTACGCATTAGCCTACTATGTTCCTTCATTTCAATAACTTCCCTGGAAGAGTTGGTAGGTGGGAGGGGTGGTCAAGTCAACCTGCTACTTATTTCACGCCTCTAATAAATAAATATTGACATGGTGTATGAACGACTCGGATTTGGAATACCTGTGACCACACGTGAGTAGAAACATAAGTCTAGGTTAGGTTGGTAGTATTTTTTAAGGAGAGTGCGCTACTCACACGCCGACAGAAAGACAGGGACAAGCGCTCACTACCAACTGAAATTATTTTCGGAAAGCTATAAATAAATATACTGAGAGATGAAACAGTTTCATTGCACATACGATAAGGTCAAATTATGGACCAAAGCAATGAAACCGCTAAAAGATCTACGTACGACAGCCTCACCCCCCCAACGCCTACCATGCCTTCGAGTGAATACCTAACTCTTAAGGCATCTGCTAATGTGTAAAAATGCTAGCTCCTTATCACACTTTCGTACGGTATATGTTATATTGGGCAAACTGGAAGATGCCTCAACGACGAATTGCTGGAGCATGCGTGCAATATTCGCAGCGGCAAAGGTAGTTTTCTGGCCTAGCATGTCACTAGATGTGGCTGTAAAGTACAGTTTGATAACTCAGTTGTACTTTGAAAACACGAAAATGAGCGCACAAGGCTTATAATTGAATCAGCATACATAGCGCGTAAACATCTGACTTGCGTCAGCAAACCATCGATAGCTCTGTTCGATAAGAAGCTAGCATTTTTAGACAGTAGCAGATGCCATGAGAGTTAATTATTCACTCGAAGACACAGTAGGCGTTGATGGGGTGAAGCTTACGTGAATAGATATTTTATTGGTTCTGTTACTTTGGTTCATGATTTGGTCTTATCGTATGTGCCATGACACTTTCATTTGTCTATATATAAATTTATTCCTTTTCCAAATAAGTTTTCAGTTGGTAGTAAGCGCTTGTTCCTGTCTTTCTGTCCGCGTCTAAGTAGTGCGCTCTCATTTCAAAACAATCATGTATCACCAACTCGCCTAATCAACCATATTGACTGGTATTAAAGCTGAAGAAGATTACACATAAACACATCTGGTTGGTAAAAGAAGGTGGAGCTCACGCAGACTGACTGAAGAAATACTTGTCACACTTTGAACTCACTCAGACTCACCGAAACTTTCCTGAGACGAACTCACTTGGACTCACACTCACAAAAATTTTTTTCAACCGGACTCACTCGAAATCTGACTCCCGAAAATATTACTCCACCGGACTCACTAAGACTAAGACCACGGCTTCATCTGAGTCTGAATAAGTGCGAGTGAGTCGACTCATGAAAGTTCGTTGACCTGTGGCCTGAACGCTGTTAGGGCAAGGTTCAGGTCTCAAGATTTATTGAAGTACCGATTTAGTACTATATTCAGATATCCTTCATGTGACACAATGTCCATTAATGGTAAGAACCGCAGGTAAAAACTGATATAGTAGAATTTATCACCAGACAATATGGTAATCCATGACCACAAAAAACTACGCGAAATGAACTCGCTTAAGGAAGATGGTTGCTCATGCGTCTCCTTGTGCCAGTTTATTTCTAGCACTTCTTCGTAATAGAAGACCATAGCTACACATTTATATGCGTTTGTCAGCATACTTATGAGAGTCACTGCTATATGAGCTGCTAATTCTGCAAGGAAAAGAAAAGAGTAACACACGCCTGAGCTGCAATAAAATGCTTTTTTGTATCGCTGGTACTGGCAATAAATGTTTCTCAAGTGTAATCTGTACTAGCAGCAATACTAGGCAAATTTTAGATCTTGCATACCAGCTGATAATTAAATTAGGGTGGACATAAAGCTGAATGATATGGAACATAAGGAAGGTTGACTGGTACACGTAGAACTAACCATTTATTGGTTGGCTAGTTGTGTGAAAGCGTGCTTTGCTCTGCAGCTATTATTTGTAACTGACAAGACGCTTATTGAGTATGGGCGTTGCAGTTTTGTACATACTATTCATGATTATACATTTGCATGTGTACCGTCATCTATATCGAGCATAATGCTCCGGACTGCAAATTTTTGAGAGAGGCGAATGTTTTCTTTTAGAAATCAAGATTAGTTCCAGACCTTATTCTGTTTTGTCATGTGTTAGCCTATAACTTAAAGTGTCATTTAGCTGAAAGCATAATCGACTAGATGATGGAGATGTGGAGTTATATTGGCTTTTCTCGCTCCAATCACATCATGTAGTAGTAGCCAAGAAAATATTTGCTTTCACTCATCGCCAACACATAGAATATTGCCACGTTTCATTTCCCAAGTTTTTGTTATCGTTCTGAAACACCACACGATTCTCGGCGCAAACCGCGCCTGCAGGTTTCGAGAAGGTTCCGGACTGTAGTAGATCATTTCGATAAGATCACGCCCACTGTGCGAACAGTACAGATTGTTCTGGAACCTACGCCACCGCCAGCGATAACGCTAGAACATTCGACGGCAAGGGTATAAATGCCGACGCGCTTCGCCGCTTCTCAGTTGTTGATCGAAGGCCGACGCTGCGTTCGCCGCTATCAGTCCGAGACTGCTACCTGTGCAAGACTGCTGCTGTAATAAGACTTTACCGTTACCGGGCACAAGTTCGCCCAAATAAACAGTTAAATCCCGACACGAAGTTTCCTGTCTTCGGCCACGTCACGACCCCGTGACATCTGGTGGAGGTGCTGCTTCGTTCATGTACCGGACGCCCCCGTCAAGCCGTGAACCCAGCCCCCATCGCGGAGAAGACACCGACGCCAACCAAGAGCAGCGAACAAGCCGCCGACAGAGAGGTCTCCCACCGGAGTACGGCCTTCTACAAGACAAGGCGCGGAAGACAAAGACCATGACCTCGACTGCAGCGACAATGACAACCGGAGCGTCCCAGCCCGCGATCGTCATTCATCAACCCAGGGAACCACCAACGTTCCATGGCTCATCGTTTGAAGACACGGAAACCTGGCTAGAAACATACGACCGTGTGGCCACGCTCAATCACTGGGACAACGAAGAAAAGCTCCGTCGTGTGTACTTCTACGTGGAAGACACCGCAAAGACCTGGCTAGAGAATCGGGAGTCTACGCTCCGAACGTGGGATGTCTTCAGCGGCGCATTTCTGCAAACGTTCGCGAGCGTCGCTCGCAAAAAGAGGGCCGCTGCTCTACTCGAGACCCGGGTTCAGCTACCAAATGAAAAGGTTGGAATTTTCACAGAGGAGATGACCCGCCTATTCCGTCACGCTGACCCAGACATGCCTGAGGAAAAGAAAGTTCGTTTTCTCATGCGAGGGGTCAAACAGGAGCTCTTCGCGGGACTAATGAGGAATCCACCGAACACCGTCCAAGAATTTGTATCCGAGGCGACCACCATCGAAAAAACCCTGGACATGCGCACCAGACAGTATAATCGTCGCCTGACTCCAGAATGCGCTGCTGCTCAAGTCAGTGACTCCGACGACCTGCGTGAAACAATCCGACCGATCGTGCGGGAAGAGCTGCGCAAACTGTTGCCTCCGGCGCAGCCTCAAGTGGATTCGATCGCCGACATTGTGCGAGAAGTCCGGCAATCGCTTCGAATTCCCCAAACACCGCTGCCCGAGTCAGAAATTATGAGCTACGCCGCTGCAGTGCGCCACAACGCTCCTCCCCGTCCACGCCAAAACGCCGCCCCGTCGCACTTCCGTCGCCAGACGCCACCGCCGCCACCACCCCCACCGACGTCCTACCGTTCCCCAGCGAGCCAGCGCAGTGCACCGAGGAAAACGGACGTATGGCGTGCACCTGACAACCGCCCGCTCTGCTACCACTGCAGCGAGGCCGGGCACACATACCGCCGTTGCCAGTACCGACAGATGGGACTGCGTGGCTTCGCCGTCAATGCACCGCGTCCACAGCCAGGAGATCGGCCACGTGACATCGCCAACTACCTGGCAGGAACTCAGTGGACACCACGAAGTCCTTCCCGTTCGCCGTCGCCCAGCCGCCGCATGTCACCGCACCTCCGGCAGTACTCTGGCCCAACGCGGGGTCGGTCTCCTAGCCCGTATCCGGGAAACTAAGGGCAGCAACCGATGGAGGTGCGGTTGCTGTGTGACGAACTACCGAAGATCCTCCGACGACGACGCCGCCGCGACGGAGCTTTTTGAACACAACACCAACCAGGCAAAGCCCTGAAAGCAAAAGCTCACTTACCGAAGGTGGCCGGACGACGCAACATGGAAGCAGCGGAACAAGCCGACGCAGCCGTGACCCGACGCCACGCCCTAACTGTAATGCGAGACGGCGAACTAGCGACCTCGACGTTCTTACCGACGGCCACAGTGTGACCGCTCTCGTCGATACTGGAGCCGACTATTCTGTCATCAGTGGGTCATTCGCCGCGAAGTTGAAGAAAGTTAGGACAGCTTGGAAAGGCCCTGAAATCCGCACAGCCGGAGGTCATCTCGTAACGCCTGCAGGAATCTGCACAGCGAGAGTCACCATTAACGGCTGTATTTATCCTACAGACTTCGTAGTCCTACAGCGTTGCTCGAGAGATGCCATCCTTGGCATGGACTTCTTATGCCTCCATGGTGCTGTCATCAACCTAAAAACAAAGTCGATAACGTTATCCACAGAAGAAGCACTACCGCCGCGCACGCCGTCAGGACACCATGCCTTGAATGTGCTGGAAGAAGAAGTCACCATTCCGCCTCGCTCAAGCGTCATTATTTCAGTCGGCGCTCCTAAATCACCTCACTTGGAAGGCGTCGTTGAAGGCAGTCAGCATCTGTTGGTCACCCGAAATATTTGCGTCGCAAGAAGAATTGCAGAGCTGCGGGGAGGCAAAGCAACGGTTATGCTCACGAATATCAGCAATGAGTACAAACATGCTAACAAAGGAACAGCGGTCGCATACATCGAAGAAATTGTCGAAGCCACCAGTGCTTTCGCCCTCGCTGATTCTGTGGAACCTGCTTAGAGGAACCAAGCCCCTCCCATAGCTTTCGACGTCAGTCCCAGACTTCCGAACGATAAGAAAGAACAGCTCAAGGCCCTGCTCCTGCAATACGAAGATTGCTTTTCGTCGTCATCGAAAATTCGGCAGACCCCAATCACGAAACATCGCATCATAACCGAAGAAAATGCCAGACCACTCTGTCAGAGTCCGTACAGGGTTTCGACGCGAGAACGTGAGGCCATGAAGAGACAAGTTGATGAAATGCTGCGAGATGACATTATCCAGCCGTCCAAAAGTCCATGGGCATCCCCCGTGGTGTTAGTGAAGAAAAAGGATGGGACCCTACGTTTCTGCGTCGATTATCGCCGCCTGAACAAAATCACAAGAAAGGACGTGTATCCTCTCCCACGAATACACGACGCACTTGATCGCCTCCATAACGCCAAATACTTCTCGTCGATGGACCTCAAGACTGGCTATTGGCAAATCGAAGTCGACAAAAGAGACCGAGAGAAGACGGCGTTTATAACACCGGACGGCCTCTTCGAGTTTAAGGTGATGCCCTTCGGCCTTTGCTCAGCGCCTGCAACTTTTCAACGCGTTATGGATACCGTACTGGCAGGGTTGAAGTGACAGACTTGCCTTGTGTACTTGGACGACGTCGTCGTGTTTTCCTCGAGTTTCGACGACCATCTTCGGCGCCTTGAAGCTGTACTTCAAGCCATCAAGACGTCCGGACTCACACTGAAGCCAGAAAAGTGCAGATTTGCGTATGAGGAGCTCTTGTTTCTGGGGCACGTTATCAGCAAGTCTGGAGTTCGTCCCTATCCACGGAAAACAGCCGCCATCGCCGACTTCCCGCCGCCCACTGACAAGAAGGCCGTGCGCCGATTTCTGGGCCTGTGCGCCTATTATAGGCGGTTCGTGAAAAACTTCGCCCGCATCGCCGATCCTCTCACTAACCTTACCAAGGCCGACACGGAGTTCAAGTGGGAAACGCCACAGGAACACGCTTTCCAGGAGCTTAAACATCGCCTCCAGACGCCTCCGTTACTTGCCCATTTCGACGAATTCGCCGAGACAGAAATACATACTGACGCAAGCAGCGTAGGTCTTGGCGCCGTTCTTGTGCAGAGGGCTGACAGACTTGAAAGGGTTATTAGTTACGCCAGCCGATCGCTATCCAAAGCAGAAGCAAATTATTCCACAACAGAAAAGGAGTGCCTCGCCATGATCTGGGCTACGTAGAAATTTCGCCCCTATCTCTACGGCAGGCCCTTCAAATGTTGAGCGACCACCACGCCTTGTGTTGGCTAGCCACCTTGAAGGACCCTTCAGGTCGTCTCGCACGATGGAGCCTGAGACTTCAAGAATATGACATTACTGTCATTTACAAGTCCGGCAAAAAACACTCCGACGCTGACTGTCTCTCTCGTGCGTCTGTCGACCATCCGCTACCCGATGACCCGGATGACGACTACTTCTTGGGAACGATAACTACCGACGACTTCGCTGAACGACAGCGGGCCGACCCGGAACTTAAGGCCCTAATAGAATACCTCGAAGGCAGGACCGCCGAAGTCTCGAAGGTATTCAAGCGCGCACTTGCGTCGTTCCTTGTACGAAACGGTCTTCTACAAAAGAAAAACTTTTCACCGCTTCGAGCTAAGTACCTCCTCGTGGTGCCTTCAGCTCGGCGACCAGAACTCCTGCAGGCCCTGCACGACGATCCGACGGCAGGGCACCTCGGTGTTTCTCGCACGCTCCCGAGGATACAAGAAAGGTACTACTGGCCACGTCTTACCACCGACGTCACTCGTTATGTGAGGACATGCCGGGACTGTCAGCGACGCAAGACACCACCGACAAGGCCTGCGGGACTTCTGCAGCCAATTGATCTACCTTGCCGACCTTTCCAGCAGATTGGTATGGACCTACTGGGGCCGTTCCCGACGTCGGCTTTCGGAAACAACTGGATCGTGGTAGCTACCGACTACCTCAGCCGCTACGCCGAGACAAAAGCCCTGCCAAAAGGCAGTGCATCTGAGGTAGCTAAGTTCTTCGTCGAAAATATCGTCCTACGTCACGGCGCCCCGGAGGTCCTTATCACCGACAGAGGAACGGCATTCACTGCCGACTTAACTCAAGCGATCTTGGCATACAGCCAAACAAACCACCGCCGGACGACAGCGTACCACCCACAGACCAACGGCCTCACCGAGTGGCTTAACAAGACGATCGCCGACATGCTGTCAATGTACGTCGATGTCGAACACAAGACGTGGGACGCCATTCTTCCGTATGTGACCTTCGCATACAACACGGCGGTGCAGGAGACGACGCAGATATCTCCATACAAATTGGTCTACGGAAGGAGCCCGGCAACGACGCTCGATGCCATGCTACCCAACGTCACTGACGAAGAAAACCTCGATGTGAGCGAGTACCTTCAACGCGCCGAAGAAGCCCGACAACTTGCGCGCCAGCGTATCAAGAATCAACAGACTACCGACAGCCACCGTTACAACCTTCGACGACGCTTCGTGGAATACCAGCCCGGTGAACGTGTTTGGGTGTGGACGCCGATACGCCGACTTGGACTAAGCGAAAAGCTTCTGCGACGGTACTTCGGACCGTACAAGGTGGTTCGACGTCTCGGCCCACTTGATTACGAGGTTGTCCCCGACGGCATCACGAACTCTCAACGACGCCGATCGCGACCTGAAGTCGTCCATGTCGCGCGCCTCAAGCCGTTTCATGCACGTTAACAAACTGAAACAGTGTTTTTTGTATTATTGTTGTATTGTAATTTATTCATTGTACTTTCTTGCATTATTATTGTACCTTCATCTTTAGTTAAAGCATCGGGACGATGCCTTTTTTTCAGAGGGGGGCAATGCCACGTTCCATTTCCCAAGTTTTTGTTATCGTTCCGAAACACCACACGATTCTCGGCGCAAACCGCGCCTGCAGGTTTCGAGAAGGTTCCGGACTGTAGTAGATCATTTCGATAAGATCACGCCCACTGTGCGAACAGTACAGATTGTTCTGGAACCTACGCCACCACCAGCGATAACGCTAGAACATTCGACGGCAAGGGTATAAATGCCGACGCGCTTCGCCGCTTCTCAGTTGTTGATCGAAGGCCGACGCTGCGTTCGCCACTATCAGTCCGAGACTGCTGCCTGTGCAAGACTGCTGCTGTAATAAGACTTTCCCTTTACCGGGCACAGGTTCGCCCAAATAAACAGTTAAATCCCGACACGAAGTTTTCTGTCTTCGGCCACGTCACGACCCCATGACAATATGAAAACAACCTCGACCGATCATACTACCCAACACAGGGCATCGACCAGATTGCTGGTAGGTGCAGCCACGAGGTCCACAAAGGCACGCTTTAGAGCTCAATGAACCTTCAAGGTGCGAATGAAAAGCATATTTAATTTGTGGTTTTTATTTCCGTTTATCAGCACAAAATAAATATTAAAATATTTCCAGGTAACAACTTAAGGGCACCTCACCCTTTTTGAAAACGTTACATGATTATGTTTTATCCCTTCGAAGCTGGAGCATAATGTTACTTCATTTGATTTCAAGCATTGTAATAGCTTCTCTTGATGACATGCAAGGCAGGAAACACTGGAAACGTGTTCTAACGGTTGATGCAAGCAATAGCATGCATGCTCTTTGCGCGCCATTCAGGCACTACGTTTCACCGTCTGTGTAAGGCATAGAGAGCATCACTTTCAACTGCCAACATCAAACCGCGAGAACAAACTATCTTCGACCCGCTATTCTCCCCAGCATAACAAATCCACGGCATCTCTAGTCGGCGTGGTCAGCCTCGAGTTTAGGAGACCACATTCTTTTTCTGCGAAGGCTCGTTCTTGTTTCGACTCAGTAACAACGTTTGGAGAAAAAATGAGCGCGTCCATTTTGACAGCTGGCCCGTCGCCCCAGTGCGCTTACTGCACCACACCCATCTATTGCGCGAAAAACAAATTATGCGTTTTAATGTGATTCCCTAAGATGAAACGCTACGCAATACTGTAGTAAGCACTAAAAGCGTAGTAAACACTAAGAGTGTTTTCTACGCTCCCAGCGTGCTCATGGCCATTTCACTAGCTGCGCATAAACCAAATTTAGTATAAAGTGATTTCAATAAACGACGAAGGTCAATAACACGTCCTAACATGATGTTCATGATATGCGTCTGCATGTAAAACGTGACTAGATGCTACACCCATTCACGCTCACTGCCATTTCGCTAGCTCCATATTAGCCAATTTTGTATCACGTGACGTGAATAAACGACGAAGGTAAATGACACGTCGAAACGTGGTAATTATGCCATGCGTGTGATGCAACTGCATGCTACACTCATAGCGTGCTCGTGCTTGTTCATTAGCTCATGATATACTAAACTCTGTATTACGTGATGTGAATAAATGAAGAAAGTAAATGATACGTCAAACATGATGATGATGACATGCGTGTGATGTGAAACTTGAATGCATGCTGCGCTTATGCCTGCTCATGCCATAAGGCTAGGTCCTACCAAATTTGCTGTTACGTGACAAGAATGCACGACAAAAGTACATGACTAGTGCAAAAATGATAATCATGAGGTGCATGGCATGTGATAACAGGACTACGTGCCACGCTCACGATGCGCTCATGGCCGTTTCGCTAGCTTCACATATACGAAATATGGTGTTTGTAGGCACTGCTTTTGTGCATCCATGTGACTGCAGACATTTCGGGCGAGTAAACACTAAAAAAGGCATACCTTGTGTTACAGTAGCATAGTTGGAAGTTTGTGGTATGCATTAAAGTTCGTTTAGTCCATCTTCCTGTCATATTCACGTGCACACAGTGAAGAGACTGATTGTTTAGTTATTCATAGGTCAATAAAACACAAGTAAAACGTCACGAAATTTGTTTCGGGAAATTTTCAGTTAAAATTCGGCGCTGTGGGAGTGCTCGGTAATGATTCGGCTATTGCCACGTGTTTGATAAACCAGCATTCTCAACTGAGCAAGAGGTAGATTTACATATCTAAAATATTTCAAGCCTATGAAATCGATAATAAAGCTGTCCATGCATCTGCTTGCTAAACTGCAAACGTCGTCGGAAGATGATTGCGTCTGCAGAGAGTGAACTAAACGGTTACTTAATTTTCTGTGCTAGAAAATCGGTGAATGGTAATCTGGAGGCGCTGCATTAGAGTGCCTCGAGCGTGCAGTGGAGGCGAACGAGCGCATCAAGTGACGTCACAGGAGAGACATGAGCGCTATCTGGTAGTTATCCTGGAAAATGGGGCGCGCGGCTTGCGCGCCTGTCTCTGACATAATGAGGTGCAGAACGCAAGGCGATAGGTAAGTGCCACCATCGTGTCGTCTTAGGAAAAGCCCCTTGATTTTACTAATTCTTGTTTTCAATTTTTTATTTCATATTCTTCGCTATTTACAATCTTGTCGTCTTAGCAAAAGCCCTTTATTTTACTATCGCCATTAAAAAATTCAGCACTACTGTGGTGCGCAAGCTGCTTGAAATACACAGCCTTCATTTCCTTCTGCGGCGCGCGCACGGGCGCGTCGGTGAAAAATGGCGCTGTGAGCCGTGCGTATGGCGAGCGAGCGAGGAGAATCGATGAGGAAACGCAAGCATGGAGGAGAGTAACGTTACTGTCCCAACATTAAGACACATTAGTCTTAACAAAGCGTTGCAAAACTTGCCTTTTCGTGCAAGCGTTGCACGGTCAGCGCAGGGTGACAAACGCTATGGTGTTTAGAATTACTTATGTATGCCTTTTCTAATAAAAGGCACACATAAAGATTATTGCCGCGTAATTAATGTGCCTCAGATATGCGCAATATTGGATTTTAATTGACAATCGCACAAGAATGAACGTTGAATCTTGAGCAATATTGGTTGGCGCTGCGTATGTGGTCGGCCGCTTGGGGTACTGTCTGGTCCGCTTAGGGTACCATTATGGAGGGCAAACAGACTGAAATGTTTGCGTCGGTTGTCCCAAAGAAACACTATCGTCTTTGAAACTATGGATCGTCTCCCCGAAGAGAGCCCTGATGGGCTACGAAGCACGAGCGGTGCGTATGGCAGTGGCCCTGTTAAAATGAGAGTCGGCGTGGGTGCTGGCAGTACACTTTGAAGTGATAGTAGGCGTAGCGGATCCAAAATACCAATAGTGCAGCACATGCGCATTCTCAGCCTTCACGTACAAGCCGGCCGGAGCCATACCATCGCACTTGAGAGGCTTGTGGTCTTCGTAAATCAGACTGCCCGTGTGTTAGGAAGAATCTCTGCGCGAAACATGACTTGAAAGAAAATGAAATTCTCCAGCTATTAAATGCCTTCGTAACCACAAGAATCACGCCTTACAGTACCTACGACTCCTCAAGGCTGAAAAAGAAAAAAAAAGTTGACAGACTTATTCGCACAGACCCCAAGATCACCTTGGGCCCCGCACCACACGCACCCCCGCGACCATGCACCTCTCAGCCTTGGAACTCACAATTTGGAGCAGCGCGCTTTCTGCGCGCTGCTCTAAAATATTATTGGCTACGTGTGTGCTAGGTGTTTTTTAGTAAGTGTATTGCGGATATTTGTTCTCCTCCCACCAGCAATGTTCCGATGTGTAACTTCAAATGACTTTTTGTACATTTTCTCTTTAGTGACATATAACACGTTATTTTTTGTTGAGTTCTTTCAAAGTTTGATGTTTCCTTACGGTTTTGTCGCGACACTCACCCTTTGTAACCCCCCTTACACAATGCCCTGCAACAAGGACCTGTAAGGTACTTTTAAATAAATAAATAAATACAATAAATGAACTTATCGAAGCACACCAAACTGCACAAATGGAACGATTGCGTGGTAGTGAAACCGTAAAGTGGATACTCCAACGTACCGGCATTCCTTCGTCCTTAAGCGGAGAAGACTCGCTCTCGCTACCACCCCTCATCAGACAGCGCTTTATGTGAAGCCGTTGCTGAAGAACATGCTTGACAGCATTCATGATGGTAGACGATCGGCCCGCGTCACAAACCTTTACAGTGCCTACGGTACGAACACTAAGGCGGTTCACATCAACGTGGCAAGATAGCCAACCCCCATACAGGCATATGCTATCAATGTGTCATCGAAATGTACCCCAGTCGATAACGAGCCTACCATGGTGTGTGCCAGCTCCATACGCACACAGGACCGAACCGAGCTCGAAGAAGCTGCCATAGCACTCGCCGCAATTGCCGAATTGGAAACAATCATTAGTGACTCCAAATCTGCCTTCCCCCGATTTGCCCATTGCACTGTTTCCCCAACCGCGGCGCGAATATACCGTTCTTTTCCCCAAGTGGCACGCAACGCCTCAGACGACAATGCTTCCAGCAGCATCGACGATGGCGATCCCCGTTTAATTAAACTCATCTGGGTCCCTGTGGACGCGGGAAACCTGGGTAACGAAGCCGCTCACTGACAAGCTCGAGGACTCGTACGCCGAGCAGTGGGCCGGACTTCGGACCACGATACCAAAGCAACTGAACCACTTATCACCTTTCAAGACATCACGCAGTATTACAAGCTATCAATGCAAACCAGACCACCACCCGCAACTGAACAAAGCTCAACAAATCACTTGGCGGTGGCTTCAAACGAATTCATTCCCTTCCCCGTACATATACAGACACATATACCCAGCCTTATTCACATACATTTACGTGCACACTTTGCAAGACACAGGCCGCAACCTAGGTCCACATCATCTGGGAATGCAGCTAGGATGCTCCCCCACCACACCTCCTAGAACAGTCGCATTTAGGTGAGGCCTCGGAGAGAATCCTCACGACTACAATCCTGGACACCCAGCCCCGGGCCATCAAACGCGCTGATGAGGTGGCGACCAGACATGGCCTGACAGCCCTCGCCACTTAGGAAACCGTCAGCTGCCTTAATAAAGTTGTTTACTACTACTACTACTCGAGTGAACGTTTGTTTGAAACGCAAAGACGGGGCTCATTGAGCTCGCGTCTCGTCGGTGCAATGCAAGTGCAAACGTTCGCGCCGGAATGAGCGCCGTTGGTCCGTGGCTTCCGAGATTGTGGCTGCGCGGCGAGTTGCCGTGCACCCGCAATTTCAGAGGCCATGGTTGGTCTACCTTAGTTCTAGGAGTTGACGTTGTGCGACGCTACTTGAGAGTCAGTGCTGCTTGCACTCCGCGCTCATCTAAGGGAGCGTCCCTGTCGCTGTCTGGAGAACCAGTAAAAGCTGTTTCCTTCCTCTGCCAGGCTTTCTTCATCACTCTTCTTTGGTAGCTCTCTGTGTAGGCGCTACTCGGCGCTTTTCAATGCGATGTGTTTCTTAAGGGGCTTCGGCGACTTTGAGCGTGTCTCTATCTAGCCGCCTAAGTCTTTTAGCTCTCCTGGTCGTTTCGATACTGGTATTCGTACCGAAATCGGCATGGCCAAATATGACTGTCTGACAAGCATGCATGACTAGTCATACCATGAAAAGTATGATTGAATATCATGAATGTCATGATTAACATTTCATGGCCTTGTGGCTCCCGTGGTGGTTTTGCTCAGAAGACATGTTGAAAAACTGGTATGGTACCACAAGACTGCATGACGAACACATATAACAGACCCTAACGTGGAAATCACGACATGCATGTCACGTAAAAACTTGACTACATGCCACGCTCATTATGCGCTCGCAGCCGTTTCGCTAGCTTCAAATAAATGAAATTAGGCATACGTGACGCGAACGGGCGACGAAGGTAAATGACACGTCCAAACACAATAATCATGACATGCGTGTCGTGTAACAAGACTACGTGCCACACTCAAGATGCGCTCGTGGCCATTTCGCTAGCTTCACGTATACCGAATTTGGTATCACGTCAGGTGAATAGACGACGGAAGTATATGAAACGTTCTAGCATGATAATCATGCATGCATGTTATGTAAAACGTCAATACATGGTACGCTCATAAGATTCTCTGGGACATTTCACAAGTTCCACATGAACCAAATGTGGCAGTATGTGACGTGAATGAACGATAAAGGCAAGTGCCATGACCAAAAATGATAATAAAGGCATGCGCGTCATGTAAAACACGACTACACGCTACGCTCATACCACTCTCGCGGCTGTTTCGCTAGCTGCACATAAACCAAATTTGTCATCTCGTGACGTCAATAGACGACGAAGGTGAATGACACGTCGGAACCTAATAGTCACAAAAAAGAAGTTATGTACGACCTAATTGATGTCCGCATCATGACGTTGTGCTGATTTCGACGTGATATATTACGTGATATATCACGTTATATCAACCTTTCTTTTCGTGCTTCACATATTATCGATGTCCATCGTACGTGGGGTCTGCTAATTTTTTTCGTGCTTGCGATATTGTAGATGGCACTTGATGAATCGACAGCATTCAGGCACCACACGGAAGCTTTGATTGCATTCCGCAATGGTCATGCCGCTGATAGTTGTTCATCGCTAAGCGAATCATGCGCCATACGTTGTCACTTTGATGTTTTCAGGGGCCTTGCTGATGAACATCATTTTGTGCGTGTAGTAGGTTTGGTCAAAATAACAGAGATGCTGTCTTCGTTTCAACAGCGAAACTGTATCGATTATAATACACGTGCTTTTTTTTATTACAAAGCATTTCTTAGCGCACTTCGATGACTTTGAGCGTATCTATCTATCTATCTATCTATCTATCTATCTATCTATCTATCTATCTATCTATCTATCTATCTATCTATCTAGCCGCCTACGACTTTAGCTCTCCTGACCATTTCGATAATGGTATCGATACCTAACTTGGTATGGTATGACTGTATGAAGAACGTATTTGAGTAGTCATGACATGAAAATCATGACATGTATGTCATGAATGTGATAAGTTACATTTCATGATCCTGTAGCTGTGGTGATGGTTTCGTTCACATGGCAGGTTGCGAAACTAGTATGGTATGACATGATTGCAAGGCGAGCACCAGCGATAAACCCTTACATGAAAATCATGAAATGCATGTCTTGTAACAGGATGACTACATGCGACGCCCACGATAGGCTCGCGGCCTTTTTGCTAGAGTCACATTTACCAAATTTGCTATTACGGTACATCAATGGTTGGCGAAGGTATGTGACTGGTGCAAACAGTATAAGCATTAGATGCTTGTCATGTAACAACATGAATACATGCCATGCTTATGAAGAGCTGCGGTCGTTCCGCTACCCTAACTTATACCAAACTCGGTATTACGGGACGTGAATGGATGACGAAGGTATGATACTGGTGAAAACATGATAAGCATGAGATGCGTGTCATGTAACAACATGACTATATGCTATGCTCATGATGCGCTCGCGGCCGTTTCGCTATCTTTACATTTATCAAACTCGGTATTACGCGACGCAAACGGACTACATAAACGACACATCGAAACATGTTAATCATGACATGCGTGTCATGTACCAACATGACTACATGCCACAACCGTAATGCGCTCGATGTCGTTTCGCTAGCTTCACATATGCCCAATTTGGTATTATATCACGTCAATGGATGATGAAGGTATGTGACTGGTGCAAACATGATATACATGAGATGTGTGTCATTTGAGGAAATGACTAAATGCCACAGTCAAGGTTTCAATACAATTTGGCGTGACGCGGTGCGCGTGCTCGCCCGCGTTCATTTTACACTGGTGTTGCCATGCCAGGAACCGGTCCTGCCATACGTTCGCAGGCGCGCACTGCGCTGCGTTGCCTTGACGTATGTCGACTATACCCGTATGTCGACTATACCTGTGTGGTGGCACAGCCGCGGGCTTCGCGGCTGTGCCACCACACAGGCCACTAACCCGTTCCTCCTGATCATGCAGGTTTTTGCCCGCATTATCGCCGACCTGCTACTGCCTGCCTTGCTGGCTGTATCGTCTGCCACCCCGGGAAGCCGCCTACTTGCTACCAACGAAGGCGAACATTTTGTTTGCCCCTCCCTGGCACCCATGCTTCCGGATCTTCGGCAGCGCCACCCCTCCTTCCGTGGACCGTCGCCACCCCTTATGTAATACCCCCAACATGGGAGTCTTTAAGGTATTAAAGTGATGAGTGATGTGATGTGATGTGCGTTTCAGCGTGCCCGGCGTTTGTTCGTCACAAAAAGAGGGAGACGCAGTGTTTTCTGGGTAACGCATCAGCGTGAATTTTGCGCCGGTTGCCGTTGGGCCGCGCTGACGGATGCTGGTAGCGCCAGTCACGCCTGGCGTCAGACTATAGAGTGCTCGTGTTTCGCTAAGGTATTGTCGCTGTGTCCAGCGTGCGCGCGCATCCACGCTACATTGGAGTATATTGGGCCCTTCATGATGCGCTCGCGGCCGTTTTGATGGTTGCACATATAGCAAATTTGGTGTTACGAGGCGTCAATGGATGATAAAATATATGACTGGGGGCAAACATGATAGTCCTGACACTAGTATCATGTAAGAACATGACAACATACCACGCTAATTGCGTGCTCGCGGCCGTTTCGCTAGCTCCACATATACTAAATTTGGTATCACGTGACGTGAATAGATGACGAAGGTAAACGACCCATCTAAACAAGAGAATCATGACGCGGAAGTCATGTACGGCATCATTCACTTCCACCTCATAACGTTGTGGCCATTTTAAAGTGACATATCAACCTTTCTTACTCGTGCTTCGCATATCATTGATTCCCACTGTACGTGGGATCGGCCAGTTTTTTACCTGCGCGTCGTTCCATTGCTTTCGTTGAGTTTAAAAGTTGTCACTTTCCCAGACTGTTAAAAAGATGGCACCGCTGACCGCGGGCGTAGGCAGAATTTCGTTTTCGGGGACGGATGAACGGAGGGCAGCCGCCCATTTTCCCGTGTTGAATGTGATTTTGGGATCTACATGCCATGGCAAATAAAAAATAACTTAGTCATGCTCCCAGTGTGCCATGGCTACGCCACTGCCACTGACCTAACGCTGGTAAACTGCAAGTTGTTGCATAGTCATTTGTATCCTCAGTGAGCCATTCCATTGTTACAGCAGTTCGGATGAAATCGGGACGTTTGATGAGGGGACTTGTGGATTCATGGGTTACTGAGCTGCCGAAATTGACTGCGATGGAAGGAGGAGGGGCATCGAAAGCTTTTCTTACAGCAACAGGCAACTCGCCCAACATGCTTTGGCCAGTGGTTTGGGAATGGTCGTCACGAGCTATTTTCTTTGGTGAAAAATTGCCGTCATCTTCACGACCCTACTATGTGTGTTTAGGATGAGTAAGACTTTGAAATCCAGGGGAGCTTGCTACAAGCATGAAAGAAACAGCGGCTTCTAACACTCCTGGAATCCCCCTTTTTGTTAGTCTGAGCTTTTTGCAGTGTTTTCTGTAGTCCTCAGGATGAAAATGGTGGCTGCATACAGTAGCGCAAGCCGGTGCATATTTCGGCGGCCAGCCTTTGCGTCCGATCACGTTCTGCCATTCCACGCGCAGCATTTCGTCACTTATAATTTAAGAAAAAAAGATATGACGATCGCTATTTTCTTTTTTCCGCTTGCACGAGGGGATACAGCAGTTCGGCATCGTTGAGTCAAATCAGATGACGAGCACCACATTAGATCAGTTTCAGAAAGCAGCAGGAACAAGTGTGGTGCGGCAAATGACTTCAATAGCTTGCGGCAAAGCGCGTTGTCTCGAACGCCATCATTATTGTTCTACTCAAAACGGCATCCAAATCGACGTAGATAGCATCTAACCTTACGAAGTGTTTATTTATTTTTTTATGTAGAATACATTACAGGCTCTATTACGGAGCATAGAGTAAGGGGCGTACATAGGAAAGAATGCTAGTGGGTGATACTGTTGTCACAATACAAAGCAACTACTAAGCAAAGCAACTACAGAGCAACTAATAACTAATAAAATACAAAGCAAGTAATAACATTGGAACTAATAACAGTGGTTGCACAAATGACAAAGAGGGCTTTAAGCAACAACAAGAATTTCCCAGCCGCAAGAAAGCACAAAGAACAAAAACAGAATTCAAGGAAGTTATACAATGCTATTGAGATAGATGTATCAATAATTGCTCGCGAAAATTTTCATGATTAGCTAAATTGACAATGACGTCGGATATCTCAATTCAGAGTGCTATGGCACGAGGCAAAGTCGATGAATTGAATGATTTTGTTTTTCCAAAGATGCGTGTGATGCTTCGCTGATTGTGAAGTCGTTCAGACATGCGCAATGGTGCCGTTAGTGGGAAGGGTGGTGGCCTGGACGCGTGAATATATTTATGAAGCAAAGACAGGAGGGCAACTGTGCGCCGTATGTCTAGATGCTGTAATGAAAGGTCATGTTTTATTTGTGTGACGCTCGAGGGGCGACTGTAAATACGTGAAATGAACCGTGCCGCCCTGTTTTCCACAGCTTCTAGCTGGGTAATGAGATAGGCTTAGAAGGGGGACCATATGGGTGATGCAAATTCCACCTGTGGGCGAACAAAGGTTATGTAAGCTTGTTTGCGGACGTTATTTGGCGCGTTTCGTAGGTTTCGACGTAAGTATTTCAGTGTTCTTGATGCTTTTGCAGATATGTAGGTTACATGTGCCGCCCAAGCAAGATTAGAAGTGAAATGCACGCCGAGGTACTTATACGAAGACGACCGTGACACGTTGGAATTATTTATGGTGTAATCAAATTCGAGAGTTAATTTTTTTCGACTAAAAGATATTACATTACAATTTGATAAATTTAAAGTCATTTGCCATGCACCACACCAGTTGTTAATGAGATTAAGGTCTGTTAATGAGATTAAGGTTGGTAGAATTCATCCACGCTATCGCAGTAAGATTGCGTGCGGCGTTATGACTGACACAGCAAAGAGAGCCCTGCAAGAGACAGTCATCGATGAGCCCTGCTAACGTGTAGCGCATCCTGCAACAACGCGAGAGGCGTACGTGTGCGCCACATATGACACGCACCGGTGTCGCTGAGACGTGCAGTAGGTGTCGGACAAGAAGCACGTATTCAGACCGGGCGATATAAAAGGAGCGTCACGTGTGCACCGATTGCTCTCTCTTTCTCTGGACTTCCTTGGTCCTCTCATGTTTCATGTAAAGGCGCGTCTGTACGCCTAGTTTAACTGTCAAGCAAATGTTTAAACAAATATATTGTTCTTCTACGTAAGGAGCCTCGCAAGAGCTTTTCTTGCTCCGTTGCCAGCATGGCCGCAGGTGCCTCGCTCCTCGGTCACATGCAAGGCGGCAACAACGGTACACGCCAATCTTAATATAGGCGCTAAAGATACAGAAAAGCAGAGCAGGCTTCGCAATCACGAATACAATACCCTTCGCAGCATAGGGAATGTCTTAATTAAGAGTAGTTCGAAGGTAGACGATCATTGTGAACATGGTTTAGCAAAGCATCGAGAATTATTGTTACGCGTTTCTCGGCGTGGCACCTTTTTTGCCCTAAGTCTACCATTCAAAATCGTAAGCAAGGATTGTAGTATATGTTGAACATTGGCTGAATATCGTTTCACTTGGCTACTGCTAGGATATATTGGTTAGATTGATAGACAGATAGTTAGTTAGATAGATAGATAGATAGATAGATAGATAGATAGATTGATAGATAGATAGATAGATAAGCTCGTTGTGAAAGAAGTCTGCGAAGGAACGTTTCGCATTTAAATTAAAGGAAGGTGGAAGTAATCAGAAAGTAAGAAGGCAGGAAGGTTAACCAGAAAGGTTCGCTACGCTACACTTGAAAAACAAAATAAGGTGGCTTAGTCAGCTAAAGGTTCTGGTAACAACACTCTGTGGCATTACAGATGCTGATAGCATGTATTGCAACTTGTGCAAAAAGTACTTCAAAACAAGTTATTGCTGTATTAACGAACTGTAAACTCTCATTTATTAATGATATTCACCTTTGTCATGAAGATCCACACCGCCATTTAGGTGTGCGGATATGGCCTATCAAATCAGTGTCACATGACAGCTTTTCGCTTTTTTTTTTGAAAGCAGGTGCATTCTTTTGAAAGCAGGTGATGCGCTTCTGAAGACAGCGCAGCATTGCAAGTTACTATTGGCAGCGCACGTTGCGCCATGCTGCTGCTAGCGGAATAAAGACACGTGAGCAGCAAACGTCGCGTCTCTTCAAAGCCAAGTCGGACAGCCTAGCATGATGACCAAGAGCATTTTAAAGTACCGTCTCCCACATATTGGTACAACAATGGTACAACTTCTCGAAAAAAAAGGCAGGTCTCACGTACAGTGGGAATCGATGATATGCGAAGCACGAATGAGAAGTGTTGAATACGAAGCATGAATGAGAAAAGTTGACCGCAAAGGCTGCAGGACCAAGAAACGCGAATCATGACATTCATGACGTATATGTCACGATTTTCAACTAATGACTAGTCAAACATGCTCTTCATACAGTGATGTTATGCCATACCAAGTTTGGTATCGATACCAATATCGAAACGGCCAGGAGAGTCGTAGGTGGCTAGATTGATAGATAGATAGATAGATAGATAGATAGATACGCTCAAAATAACCGAAGTTCACTAAGAAATGCCTCTGTCAACAGCGGCCATGAGGCACTGTATGAGAGGCTCTCTTCCCCATGACCGAAAAGCACGCGCGAAATCTAGGCGATGGGCGAGAACAGAAAAGAGCTAGAGGAGAGGGTGGTGAACAGCTGAATCGTGCTCTTGTGGCTGCCATTGTGTTAACCGCAACCCGTCTGTATTCTCGAACGCGATTGGTGTTCTTGACTCGCACCTCATAGTTGTCGCTGGTCTTTAAGTGCTGACGCTTGCATTCGGCTTCCCTGGCTCGCACCTCGTCGGTGTTCGCTAACCCTCGCTGCACATGCGACAGCCGGGAAAGGCATGCGCACACTAGCGGGAAGCAAGCCGCGATGGCGTCCAGCCCTTCGGTGCGATCCTGCGGGAAACAGCGGCGCTCTGTCTACATTACCAGCACTGCGAGATTCTGGAGGCGCGTGCAGAGGCCGCACTCGCCGGCTCGTGGCTTCTTCTCGCCGGCAGATGAAGACAGTGGTGCAGGCGAAATGATGCCCACGTGAGGAGTGGCTTCGAGCCTCGCGAGTGGTAGAGAGGGTGAAGTTAGAAAGAGCTGATACGCAGTAGGCAAGAAAGGGAGATGTTACGGCACACTGCTTCGAGGGCGTGAGCTACTTGGCAGCGCTCGAACACCTACATCGAGGGGAGTCGTGTGGATGGAGGGACAGTGTTTCAGAGGATAGATCAGTGCATGAGCCGGAGCCAACCCGACCCGCGGGCTGGGTCAGGCTACGTAAGAGCTTGTAGAATCGGGGCTGGGCCTGTCTCTGCCAGGGAGCTGCGGGCCCGGGTCGGGCGCGGTCCTGCGTCCGGCCCGAATCAGGCCCGGGTATCATAAGTATAGGTATAACAACGTGGGTATGCTGTTTTACTTTGGTTTGTGGGGTTTAACGTAGCGATGTGACACTACTTAAAACGCTGCATATGAGGGCTTTGGGTAAGTTAGAACACTGTAAGTGTTCTAAAGCCTACACAGTAATATCACTGTACACGATGCCTAGCATTTCGCTCCATCGACATGTTACACATTATTTTAAGAAACCTTAGTATGAGTTTACAGCATTGAGTAAAAGACACTCTTGAGTACCGTGTAAGGTAAGGTTTATCAGGTGGTATTGCTGCAAGGGCAACGATATATTGCCTGGAGCAGTGCGTACACTATGTATACGTGTCTCGGGAAACATTCCAAGTATGCAGATAAGTTCTCACGCCCACCACTGCCGTTTCCAGCTGCGTGATGGCGTAGAATGGTACACGCAAATAGTTTGTCATTATTATATAAAAAGCCATATTTCATGCAGTAGAAGACCATTATGTGAAGTGGCTCATCTCAGACGTGCCTATGGGTGCAAATGTTGCCGATTTGTTATGCTAGCGAGGCCGCTTCATACATGGGCATCTGGAAATGAGCAAATGATACTTAATTAGTATTCCTGTTGCACAGAACATATTTTGGATTATCTTTACGGCATTCTTCGTCTTTGCCATATTTTGTCACCTATTCATAAGTATACTGCCCTATTGAAAATCCTGGGTTGGTGGATGCTGGAATCGTTGGTGGATATGATCGAAAGAATAGTGGATATGGTGGAAACATTAGTGGATATGGTGGAAACTGTATTGAGCATATTATCTGATGACGACGAAAGTGGAAAAAAAATGATGGCAGATGGTGGTGGTGGTGGCGAGTCGATGGTGGTGATGGTGGAAATTGCCGGCTGATGACGGCTAGGGTGAAAAAAATGGTGTCAGATGGTGGTGGTGGTGGCGAGCATATAGTAGTAACGGTGGAAAATGCCAGCTCATGGTGGCGAGGCAAAACGTGTTTGGTGGAATGCTTGGTGAGCAAGGTGGATGATGGGGGCATGGTGGAAGCTTGGTGGATGATGGTGGCATAATGAAAAGCACAGAAAAATATGCGAAATCACTCCTTTGTAGTGTTTCATTCTTGAATGCGCAGATATATATGTTTACAGCCAAAAGAACCCGACGCTGCTTATTACGCTTTCTAGTACGTTTGTTTTTTTAGTCCTGTGGTGTCAACAACGCTTCAATTTTTGTGGAGCACAGAATATGCGGCCGAGAATATGTTTACGGTTCTCGCACGTACTTACATCAGTTCGACATCCGCGATGTGTTTCTTTGTTGTGATATTTAGAAAACTAGAATTGTTACTGTGAACTTGACAGTAAATGTTTTACATTGGCGCGCAGTTGTCGACCAATAAATAGGCTCCAGTTCGCAATCGCCCCTGTCAATGTTAGAGCAGAACACCGTAATCCCTCGATGTCGTCACGCTGGAAACTCAACTCTGGTAATTGTAGCACACTCTATTGTTTGAGCCGTACCTTTAAGTTAACAAAGTGCGTGCGAATATGCACAAACTTTCACTTTCGACATGCGTTGAGATGAGCCCCAGCGAATTCGATTTTTACCCCTCTGTTCTACCACCATGATTTCCACCAAAGGTTAGTCATACCAACCGAGCCCGTTTAAGTGTTTTTAGCACTTCTGGCTTTCAGAATACACAACTTTGATGACTAAAGATGACAATACAGCACAGGTGTGGCATCATTTACCCTAAATGAAGCCTTTTTTATTGTGGACGATGTCCGCGAAAGAAGCGACAAACATCGATGCGACGCGCTTGCAGCACTTCCACCAAAGGTTCGCCTCTCCTCATCGACAGCCGCCGGTCGCACTCGCCGGCCCTTCACTAACTCTCAAGCGAGAACATAGCACGTCAATTTGTATGCGCCCCACCGCGGTGGTCTAGTGGCTAAGGTACTCGGCTGCTGACCCGCAGGGCGCGGGTTCGAATCCCGGCTGCCGCGGCTGCATTTCTGATGGAGGCGGAAATGATGCAGGTCCGTGTGCTCAGATTTGGGTGCACGTTAAAGAACCCCAGGTGGTCTAAATTTCCGGAGCCCTCCACTACGGCGTCTCTCATAATCATATAGTGGTTTCGGGACGTTAAACCCCACATATCAATATCAATCAATCAGTCATTTTGTATGCTTACTGAATTAATATAATAGAATAATATTTCTGGCGCACTGCATTCGTTTTCGCCAAGCCGTTATGTAGTTCCTAACGACAGAGCAACAGCGGTGCGTTGGCACGACTGCACTCTGCGTTGCGCGAAAAACATTAGAATCAATTGTTTGGGCGTTTCTATCGAATGAGCATAGAAGCGTCATGAAGCCTGAACTGATATCGCTCTTTTGAAGGAGCGAGAAACGGATAATAAACTTGGCAGTAACCACCAATAAACTCTACCTGCTCCCTAGGCCACTGAGTTGTTTTTTTTTCCTTACGTTGTAAATTGTAACAAAACCTAGCGATGTTGCCATCATCGCAGTGGCAATCGTTACAGGCAGCAGTTGTTCGTGTTTATCAAGTGTGCAAATTTTAGCAGATGCAGACCCCGTCCCTCCCGAGTAAACAACAAACAGAAGTGAAGTTAAACAGTGACTTCCTTACTTGACTACCGCTTTAACACCCACATCCATTTGTCGGCGTGGCGCAACGGATTGCGTGCTGCAGCATTGCCAGCTGGAGCACGCCATCCACCATCCGCTTCATCATAGTCACCATACACTACGCGCCACCTACATTTCCACCGCCATAATACACATAAATGGTGGATGGTGGAATCCATCATTCCTATGGTGGACGTTTTTTCAATAGGAGATTAGCCAAAGCGCATGCGTGTGGCACTAAAAAACGTAAAAACTCTGCCGTGGCTAAAGTGAGTAAATGATCTAAAGGAGGTGATTATGATGATGATTTGCTGCAGCATCCTTTGACCGCAGAGGAGCACTGTCATGGCTGTATTAATAAATTCTATTGCACAAATTTCTAAAGGCTCCAGTGACAACACATACTGAAAACTTTTTATTCTTTGAAGCTTCTTCCCCTAGGTAATACCATTTTTAGGAGCGAAGCTCCTTAAGTCGTGGGCTGTGCGTCCCCTGTATGTAGCCACCTCTCGTTCAGTTCTTGCAGTGTTCACTAGATGGCGGTACTTGTAGCTGACGGCATTAAGTATTACGCTAGCCTCCGCCCGATCTAAAGGGTACAGCCATATCCATCCGTCCATCCGTCCATCCGTCCGTCCGTCCATCCATCCATCCATCCATCCATCCATCCATCCATTCGTCCGTCCGTCCGTCCATCCAAAAGATGCAAGATGTTATAAACTAGACGACGGTACGTGTAGTTGATTATTAAAGATGCGAGGTGTTATAAAATAGGAATGATGCCACATATGGCGCGTGTAATCGTTCGATATAGTGCGGCGACGTACGCTAGGGGGAGCGTTGCAATAAAATCGAGTGGGCAAAATGTACGGAGGATTCATGGTTTACCAGGTTTACCTCCGGAGCTTCGCCCACTCATCATCATTCACTTCGTGGATGTGGCGGCATTTTTTTCATATAAAAGAAAAGCAAAAGAAATCCAATGTGGTGACAAGATCCCCATATCTTGTAAAATATCAATGTATACAGATTGTACGTGCTTGGCTAATCTCTGCTTGGTGTCAGCATAGGTCCAACTTGCTTGCCTCGCATAATTTCGCAAGCTGCATAGTCGCTACATTATCGGGAGATGAGGGGACCACGTGCACTGCATGCCGTATGTTTGTTAAAAACTCTAAGAATACCTTTCGCTTTGCTCGTCAAAGTGTCTGGCGGACATGTGGCTTTTCTTGCGAATCATTTCTTTTCGTGCTTCATTCTCTCTCTCTCTCTCTCTCTCTCTATATATATATATATATATATATATATATATATATAGATCTGTCTCTTACGCCTGAGTGTTCTCGTGATGACATAATTGACTTAGGGTAAACAGAAATGAGTACGGGATTAGTATGATCATGAGATCGTGAGAGAGGCCTTTGCCCAGCAGTGGGAGTAGTCAGGCTGATGGTGACGAGAACTCGTCAGTGTCTTGCACAAATAGGACGAAGCCACGAGACTGGCCACTGTCCGCATTTACCTCAGTGGCATTGCCCACTTGTGGCTTTGGAACCATGAGACCGACGTTCCCACCTAGACAGCTTTCAAGGCAAAGTTCAGCGAAGCCTTCAGTCGTCCTGCTGTCCACAAACTTCGTGCAGATCAGCGCCTTCAGTCGAGATATCAAATGCCTGGTGAGAATTTCACAAGTTACATAGAAGACGTGTTTTCCTTGTGCAAACGCGTCGATGTGAACATGACAGAGGTGGACCGCATCAAGCATGTTTTTAAGGGAATCAACGGGGACGCCTTCTAGATGCTCATTTAAAAAAGCCCTGCTACATTCGCCCAAGTTACCGAGCTCTGTAAAAGCTATGACGAGCTCCGCAGGCAACGTCTCGTCACCCGCCATGCTGTCCCACATCAGGAATCGATGTCCGGATTAACTCCCTCGCAAGACCCCGTCTTCCTCTCGCAGATCAAAGATTTCGTGCTTGAAGAAGTTGCCCGCCAACTCTCGCTCATCTCCAGCCTACCGAAGCGCAGTGCGCCGCTTAGCCCTACACTACGAACTATTATACAAGATGAAGTGTCTGAGGTCCTTCCTCCGCAGCTTGTGCCACCAGTCAATGCACCGTTGACGCACGCCGAAGCAGCAGCACGACTATGACCACAGACTTTCCAAGCGCCACCTCCACTGCCTGCTCCCGTTTATGCCGCCCAGCCGCCACGGTCTCCAGTCCGCCGAGTCCCTAATCTATGGCGCACGGTCGACAACCGACCTATCTGCTTTTCGTGTGGTCTACCTGGACACGTCGCACGTCTGTACCGCCGCCGCTCACCCCTCTCACGTGAAAACCTACGTCCCTACGAGAACGATTACACGTACACTCCCTACACTTCAGACCCCGCATTGTACGCTCTTCGACCGAGCCACCAACCAGCTCCTGATCGCCGATCTTCTTCTTTACGTCGACGCTTGCAATCCCTGATGCACCGACGCCCCCCTACAATTGACGCGAAAACTAAATGAAGCAGTTCCCGAGGCAACAACTGCGTCCTCCTCGCAAAGCACAAGCCCTCTTTGTTCGCCGCCGAATGTAATTAATGACGTTTCCGAAGGTGTACCCGTACTTGGCCTTATCAATACTGGTGCCGCAATTTCTATCATCGCCGAAAACGTTTGCCGTTCTATTCAAAAAGTGACAACGTCTTACTTGGATTCATGTCTTCACACTGCCACTGCACAGTCTGTGCAGCCTGTAGCCGCGTGTACTGCCAGACTTGTAATTCAAGGAGTGCCCTACACAGCGCAGTTCGTAGTACTCCCAACCTTTTCTCATGACATCATTTTAGGTTGGGATTTTCTCTCCCATCACCAAGCCGTCATTGATTGCGCCTGTGCAAAAGTCGTCTTTTGTCTCCTTGGTGATGCGCTACCAGCGCACGATCGCCCTTCTGCGCGAAATATGTCATTAGTAACGACACCGAGATCCCTCTACGCGCTACTGTTTTCGCACCTGTGTCGCGTTACGCCGTCGTCGACGCTACCGCAATCTTCACGCCTTCCGCTGATTTCATTCATCGCCACTTATCAGCGCTCCTTACTGCTCTCCTTACACTTCAAGGTGGTGCGATTGACGTGCCCGTGGAGAATCCGTTCCTATTCATGATTATGCTGCTTTCAGGCGAATGTATCGGTTCGATAGAATCATTTGAAACTATCGCTACACTTGACGTTCCTGATGGATCATCGAAATTCAGTGCCCTCTCCTGTAGTTATGTGATTGACCCTTCCACTACCGACATTTTAGACCATGTTATCGAAGAAGGCCTCCACCCACAACAGAGGTGTGAGCTTTTGAGCCTCCTTGACAACTTTCGGCCATCTTTTGACAGACATAGCGCCACTTTAAGTCGAACACCTACATTATGCCACCAGATTGACACAGATAATCACCCACCACTATGACAGCGTTCATACCGTGTTTCACCAACGGAACGCTGTGTCATTGATGAAAAAGTAGGTGACATGCTAAAGCGAGGCGTCATTCAACTATCAAAGAGTCCTGGCGTCACCAGTTGATTTAGTGGAAGAGAAGGATGGCAACATACGCTTTTGCGTAGATTATCGTCGTCTAAATAAAATAACATGAAAGGATGGTTATCCTTTGCCTCGAATCAATGACGCCCTCGACTTTTTACAAGGCGCAGAGCTCCTTTTCTCTCTTGGTCTACGCTCTGGGTACTGGCAAGTGCCCATGAATCCGAATGATAGGCGAAAAACTGCCCTTGTTACACCAGACGGCTTATACCATTTTACCACGATGCCATTCGCGATGCCATTCGATGCCTGTGCAATGCATCGGCAACATTTGAGCGCATGATCAACACCATCTTACGAGGCCTCAAATAGAACACGTATTTGCGCTACATAGACGATGTAGTGGTATTCTCGCCCGATTTTCCCACGCACCTTCGTCGCTTGAAACATGTTCTACAATGCCTCTCTGCAGCAGGCCGCCAACTCAACTTGAAGAAGTGTCACTTTTGAGCACGCAAGCTGACCATTCTCGGACACGTCGTGTCTAAGGATGGCGTTCTTCTTGACCCCGCTAAGCTACGTGCTGTTCGCGAGTTCTCGAGGCCCGCGTATCTCAAGAAGCTGCGTAGTTTCAGTGAGCTTTGCTCATACTTCCGCCGCTTCGTCCGGGATTTCGCCTCGATCATGGCGCCTCGGACAGACATACTTCAGGGAGACCGCAATCTATCTGCGTGGCCTCCAGCCTGCGAGAGTGCCTTTGCAAAACTCCGTGAATTGCTTACAACACTACCCATACTGCGTCATTTCGATTCACGCGCTCCCACAGAAATCCGCACAGATGCCAGTGGTGTCGTTCTGGACACTGTACTCGCCCGACGAAAGCCTGTAACCAAGAATATGTTGTTGCGTACGCGAGCCGCACTCTTACAAGAACAGAAGCAAATTATTCGGTAACTGAGAAAGAATGCCTAGCAATTATCTGGGCCATTACAAAATTTCGGGCTTATCTGTACGGCCGCCCTTTCGATGTTGTTACCGACCACCACGCGCTCTTCTGGTTATCCTTCCTCAAAGAACCCTCCGGACGCTTGGCACGATGGGCTTTACGGCTCGAAGAGTACGACATCCATGTCATTTATTGCTGAGGCCAGAAGCCCGCCGATGCCGACGCTCTTTCGCATTCGCCTGTTTCTACTGATATTGCGAGTGTCTCCATCCAAGACAACTTCCTTCCACAAGCAGGACCCATCAGCGTGGCTGCGAAGCATCGCGAAGATTCGTGGATTGCGTCTCTGATGGATTACCCATCTGAAAAACTCGCGCACTCACCATCTCGAGTACTTTACCGACAAGCCTCTCACTTCGCCATTCATGATGGAAAAATTTATCGCCGCAACTACCACCCTGATGGCCGCAAATGGCTACTCGTCATACCCAGGCATCTTCGTGTCAGCTTATGTGCTGCTTTCCATGCCGATCCGCAGTGCGCGCACGCCGGTTTGCTTAAAACCTACGCTAGGCTACGTTTTTGGTTGTATCGGCGCGGCATGTACACATTCGTTCATAAGTACATTCGATCTTGCACACAGTGCCAACGCCGCAAGTACAATCCTAGCCGTCCTACGGCACCAATGCAGCCTCTACTGTGCCCAGTGTGACCATTCGACCGGGTTGGTATAGACCTTTATAGTATTCTACCATATACATCAGCTGGGAATCGCTGGATTATTGTAGCGATCGACCATCTCACGAGATATGCAGAAATGGCCGCTCTACCAGCCGCGACGGCACGTGACGTTGCGTCTTTCCTGCTGCAACGTTTTGTTCTGCGTCACGGCGCTCCACGTGAACTTTTGAGCGACCGAGGCCACGTCTTTCTCGCGGATGTTTTTCAAGAACTTCTTGCTGAATGCCGTGTGATTCCCCGCTGTACTACCGCATATCGCCCACAAATAAATGGCTTGACCGAGCGTTTCAACCGTACTATTGGCGACATGCTTTCTATGTATGTCGCCTCCGACCACACCACCTGGGACCTTATCTTTCCCTACGTAACGTACGCTTACAACACGGCACCTCAAGCGACGACAGGCTTTTCTGCCTCCTTTTTACTTTATAGTCGAGAATCATCATCTCCAATTGACACCACTCTCCCCTACCGCCCCGACTCATCCGAAGGCACCCCAGTTTTCGAAGCCGCTCGGTATGCGGAAGAATGTCGGCAATTACTTCGCACCCTCACAACACAAGAACAAGGCGTACAGAAATTTCGTCACAACGGTGGACGGTCCAACTACCAGTTTTGGGAAGAATGTCGGCATTTAGCTCGCACCCTCACAACACAAAAACAAGGCGTACAGAAATTTCGTCACGACGATGGACAGTCCAACTACCAGTTTTCGCCCAACTCTCTTGTTTGGCTGTGGGTGCCTCCCAGTGCTGCTCCTGGTACCTCTACAAAGTTTGTCAGCAGGTACCATGGACATTAACGTGTCATAGAACAAACTTCCGCTGTTAACTACCTCATCGAACTCCTCACGGCCACTGTGGACCTGTGTCGCCGAGGCCGTGAAATTGTACATGTGGATCGCCTCAAGCCGTATCACGAACCACCTATCCTCACGACACCTTAGAACACTTACTTCGCACCATCTTCAGCGAGGAGAAAACATGTAATGATGAATGTAGTGGGTCATGCAAAGCTCGGCAAACACATTGTCAGTGCTAAGTACGAGACGCTCGGCCCAGACGTTGTCGCTGATTTCGCTGGCTAGGCCTACCCTCCTACCTGGTCTCGAATAACAGTTCTGGCTGTCTCAGTTCTTTATTTTAGAATAATGAAAATGACAGCATATCCACGGAGTGAATGATGCAGAGTGGGGCGAAGCATCCGCCCGTCCATTCGTTCTAGCTACCGTCCGTTCATGCCCGCGTCTGTGTGGCCACCCATGCGTCCATCCGCCCGTCCGTGCGTGCGTCTCTTCGTGCGTCCGCACGTCCATCTGTGTGTCCGTCCCTGCGTTCCTTCATGCATCCGCTCCAACGTCCATCCATGCGTCTATCCGTCTGTGCAGCCATCCGTGCGTCCGTCCATGCATGTGTCTGTGTGTCCGTTCATCCCCCTATTCAACACTCCATGTACCATCATCTCGCATCTTTTCATCATATATTCCCCATATAGAATCACCGCCATCCAGCAGACATTCCAAGGACTGATTGAGAGCAGGCACACGCACACTTTCTTACGGCTTGCGCTTCGTGTCTGCTTCCCACCTTTAACCACCTCGAGTTCGTGGTATATACTAGTTCAATGAATTCATGGCAGTGCGGCCCAACACTCGCTAAACCTTTCTAAAACCAAGGAGGTTACGCCAGCGAGTATAACGTAGCAACCCTTTCTTGTCAGATGGTGCTCAATGTGCATGAAAATGGCTGCCAAGGGAGAATGATAGACAGGAGAATTCGGCTTTTAGTTAACGCGCACGCTGCGATTTTTTGTTATTGTTCAACAACGCACAGAAGAAATGTCTCACCGGCACCACCTTAAAGGTCAAAATGTAGGACTGGTTACACACTGCTACTACGACTACGAGGGACGAACGGGTGCTGCTATAAGGAGCTTCGCCCCTAAAACGAAATAACATTGAAACACTCTCAAAACATCTCTCGCCTCGCAAGGACGATTCAGGCGGCGTCTGGTAGTAAAAATTGGCAGATCCCACGTGCACTGGGAATCGATGGTATATGCGAAGCACGAATGAGGAAAGTTGATAGGTCACTTTAATTAGGTCCAACGTCTCGAGGCGGACGTAAGTTAGGCCGTGAATATTTCCGTGTCACGATTATGGCATTAATGAGGAAGGTTGATTTGATTATTAGCTAGCACGAATGAATAAGGTTAATATGTCACTTGAGATTCAGGACAAAGTCTAGAGGTGGACGTAACTTAAGCCACAATTGTTTTTATGTCATGATTATCATATTTGGATATGTCATATACAATGTTGGTTCATTCCCGTCACGTAATAACAAATTTGGTATAAGTGTATCTAGCGAAACAGCCGCAAACACATATGAGTGTAGCATGTAGTAATGTTTTTACATGACGCGCATGTAATGATTATCATGTTTGCACATGTCAGTTAACCTTGTGGTCCATTGGCGTCAGGTAACACCAAATTTCGTATAAGCGAAGGTAGCGAAACGACCGCGAGCGCAGTATGAGCTTAGCAAGTAGTCATGTTTGTCATAACACGCATGCCATAAATATCAAGTTTGCACCTTCGCCATCCATTCTGGTCCCCAAATACCCAATATGGCATATGTGAAGCTATCAAAACCACCGCGAGCGCATCATGAGCATGGTGTGTAGTCTTGACTTTCATGACATATATGTCATGATCTCGACGTTAGATTCCGTCACTTCTGTTCGACTTGGAGTAATGTCATACCATTTCAGATTTGCAAGATGTCATGTAAACGAAACCACCGCAACCGCAGCGACAATTGAAAGTAAATCATGACATTCATGACATATATATCATTATTTTCATGTTATGACTAGTCACTTATTCTCATAATTTATTAAAGTTGTCTGATCCCATTTTCGGTATCAATACCATTATTGGAACTGGCAGGAGAATTATTCGTAGGCAGCTAGATAGATAGGTATGCCCCGATTCGCAGAAATTTGGTAAGAAATGCTTGGCAATACAGCATCACAGCATATCCACGATGCGGATGATCACAAATGGGGCGAAGCTGACGCTTGGACTGATGCACGCATGGACGCACAGAAGGACGGACGGGCGCACGGAAGCACGACTGACTGACGGACGCTTCACCCCACTCATCATTATTCACTCAATTGATATGGTGTGACACCATTTTTATTGACTTGCGATGGAATGCAAGTGGCTACTAGGATGACTACGACAATGTCATTCCGTCCGCAGAAGTAGTGTGATTACGACCGACGGCCCAAAGGGCCGTGAGTCGTAATCACACTACATATACGGAGGGAATGCTGAGTGGGGAGAAATATCCGTCCGTCTGCCCGTGCTCTGTTGCCCATCCTTTTGCTTCCGTCCATCCGTACGTCCGTTCGTGCGTCTGTCCATACGTCCGTCCTTCCGTCCATATGTCCGTCCTTCTATCAGTGCGTCCATATATCCATCCGTCTGTCTTTCCATCCACCTGTCCATTTAGTGAACACTTCAAGTGCAGCCATCTAGCATCTTTTTATTGTATATTTATCATAAGAGTTACAGTATATGATACCGTTACAGCAGAGCTGCGTCCCTGTTTTTTGGACGCGGCTTTCGACAGTTAGAGTAATGCTATTGGGCACTCGCCATCACGTGGTCATAGGTCGTTTAAATGCACTGCGGAGAAGCCAACACTATGCAGACGATGCCGATAATTAGAAATGTTATGAGCGCGCTGGCGCGCTTCTCACAGACACCGAGTGCGTCCGTTACGTACACTGGGTGTGTCTTTTAACGATCTGGGGTGCGTCTTGATGGCAGTGCTGCCCCCTCCTCCTTCAGTGTCTCGGCGCCTGTAAAAGGCCGGCGCATCTAGCGTCGGAAGTTTCCTCATCCCCGTTCCATACATACGTTCCGTACATACATAAGCGGTGATGATTGATGGTTGTCTTTCAGCTACGCTAGATGTGTTTTCAGGTGTGCCTTAAAGGTCCGTTCTTGGCCTGCTGTTGTTTTCTACATCAATGATATAAGTACTATTGTAAAGCCACCTGCTAAGTTGAAACTTTATGCCGATGATTGTTTGATTTATATGCCTGTAAGCAGCACTAATAATCAGCTTGAGTTGAACAAGTGCCTTGATGATTTGAAATTGTTGCGTCGCGAATGGGATATCCTAATTCACCTAAAAAACAACTTATGTACATATTGTAAGACAGTAGCAGCGTTGGAGTCTCGACGGAGTTAAGTAGGCCGAATCGTCTGATCAACGCTTCGAACGAAGACGACGTTTTTCTTATAGATGATTATATACAGATGAAGAAGATGAAGGCCAAATGCTGTGAATACTGCCGGGAACTATGCATTGGGTTTGTTTATTTGTGTTTTGTTTTTTCGGCCTGGCTGCGCCGGCTTGTGCTATCACTGTTTTCACAGCGTTTCGAACAAACGCTATCGAACAGCGCTGCGAGCGTTCCGAACAAACAGCGTTTCGAACAAACGCTATCACAGCGTTTTCGATACAATTCGACTATTCGAGAAACGCTCGCGCCGAGGGATATAAATTCCCGCCTAGTCGATGCCGCGACATTCGATCGCCGACGCTCACTAGCGTGCACGTCGTTTTGCCGACCACTTCTTCGCCGCCTGTGTATTCTTTCGGTTGTTAGAGGAGCAAAAGTTCGCTCCAATAAAACTTGTTTTCCTTATAGACAACTGCGTCGTCCTTTGCTGCGTGACATCTAGTGGAGGTGCGGGGTACATGAACCCTAAGCCATTGCCAAGCCGACAAGCAAGCCCAACACGACAAGCACGCCCAACTCGTGTCAGCCGCCGACAGCAAGACCTTCAGCCAGAGTTTGGACTGCTCCCAGATAAAAGGAGGAAAGAAGACGTAAAAACCACGATGATCGACGCAGGCACCATGACCAGAGATACCAACCCTCCCGTCGTTCTGCAACAACCTCGTGAGCCCCCATCATTCCGAGGATCTCCTGGTGAAGACCCGGAAGAGTGGCTGGAGAAGCTGGAGCGCATCCGCATCTTTAACAGGTGGGATGACAAAGAAACGTTTCGTCATGTCTTCTTCTATTTAGAGGGTGCAGCTCGAACGTGGTTTGAGAACCATGAAGGCTCCCTAACCGACTGGACTGTCTTTAAGAGCAAATTTCTCAAAACATTCGCTACGGTTGTGCGGAAAGAATGAGCCGCCCTTTTGTTGGAGACGCGAATGCAACACCCTAACGGAGGTGTTGCACTTTTCGCTGAAGAGATGAAGATGCTGTTTCGGAGAGCTGACCCCGAAATGGCAGAAGAGAAGAAGGTGCGCTTTCTGATGCGGGGAGTTAAACAAGAGCTCTTCGCTGGACTAATCCGCAACCCCCCTAAGACCGTCGCTGAGTTCGTCACCGAGGCTTCGATAATCGAGAAGACCTTGGATATGCGTTCGCGGCAATACAATAGACCACTCAACACCCTTTCGGTGAACCCGGTAAACGCCTCTGGATTGGTGACGGAAGACTTGCGGGAGACCATCCGCGCCGTCGTTCGCGAGGAACTGAGGAAATTGTTACCAGCAACGCCGCAGCTCCAAGTCGCCTCCCTCACTGACGTCGTCCGCGAGGAGGTTCAGCAAGCATTGGGAATTCTACGCCGTCGGAAGCATCTTACGAACCACAAGCGATGACCTACTCCGCTGCTGCTCGTCGACCCCGACCCGCCCCAACCCGTTATCAAGAAGCCCCGCCGTACCGCCGCCCAATGTCGCCCGCCCGACCCCCTGTAATCTGAAACTAGACGCCCAGGAAGACCGAGGTGTGGCGAACGCCAGATAATCGTCCGCTGTGCTACCACTGCGGAGAGGCCGATCACGTCTACCGCCGCTCCCCGTACAAGAGGCTGGGTTTGCGTGGGTTCTCCGTAGACGCACCCCGCCCGCGAGCCGGCCAGCGCCCATCTGCGATCCAAGAATACCTGTCCAACACCAGCCGTGGACCATTTCGTTTCAACCGTTCGCCGTCGCCCTACCCGTACCAATCCCCCAACCGTCGCAGCAATGCTGTCTTCGCCCGTGGAAGGTCCCCCAGCCCACGAGGGGGAAACTAAAAGCAGCAACTTCTGGAGGTCTAGTTGCACAACGACAAAAAAAATGAAACCCTCCAACGACGCAAGAGCGTGATTCACGACATGCCCTCATCCCGACGACCCGACGACACCCTGACGACACCCCCGAAAACGACGACAGCTACGCTGCGCGACACGTACCCGAAATGATGAAGCCTGCCGCTGAAAAGACGACAATGACGACGCATAGTGCCCGAACATCAACACGCTCAAGCCGCGATGCGACGCCCCGACGCACCCTAAATTCGAGGAAAGCGGCATCCGACGTCAAGTTGTCCATCGACGGCCTTTACGTAGTCGCCCTTATCGACACGGGAGCCGACTACTCGGTCATGAGCGGGTCATTCGCGTCCAAGCTAAAGAAAGTTACGACTAGATGGGACGGTCCGCACATACGCACAGCAGGAGGCCACCTCGTGACCCCAAGTGGATTGTGCACATCGCGCGTCACCATAGACGGCACTACGTACCCTGCGGAGTTCGTCATTTTGCCTAACTGCTCCCGCGACGTAATTCTCGGAATGGACTTTTTGACGGACAATGGCGCAATAATTGATCAGCAGACCAGGTCGATAACGTTTTCTTCCTATCACTCCCCGACACCGCAGCCGAACCTCTGACACCGTGCTGCTGTAAGGATCGCCGACGATCACGTCACCCTGCCACCACGCGCAAGCTTGATGATCGCCGTCTATTGTGAAGGTGCTGCCCCTGACGTCGACGCTATCGTGGAGACTGACCAAAGCTTGCTTCTAGACTGCGGTGTGTCTGTCGCAAGAGGCACTGCGTGGTTTAAGCAACGCAGATCCCACGTTTTGGTCACCAATTTTACCGAGGAGTACCAGCATCTAAACAAGGGCGCTGCAATTGCTTTCCTCGAAGAAACGCATGAAGCGAGTCAAGTGATCGCGGTCGCCACCTTTGAACGCGCACGCGCAGATGCTTCCAGGCTGCCACATCCTTTCGACGTGAACCCGGCGCTGTCGCAAGAAAATCAGGACAGATTACTGGAGTTGCTCCGTCGCTACAGCGAGTGTTTTTCCTCGAACTCGAAGTTACGTCAGACACCTTTGGCGAAGCAACGGATAATAACGGAAGATGGAGCCCGACCTACCAGACAGTCACCGTACCGCGTTTCTTCAAACGAGCGCGAAGCCATCCGGACTCAAGTAGATGACATGCTCTGCGACGACATAATACAGCCATCGAAAAGTCCGTGGGCTGCGCCGGTTGTACTCGTGAAGAAAAAAGATGACACTTTAAGATTCTGCGTTGACTACCGGAGACTAAACAAAATCACCAAAAAGGACGTGTACCCCCTGCCACGAATCGACGACGCCCTCGACCACCTCTGCCACGCCAAGTACTTCTCATCCATGGATCTCATGACCGGCTACTGGCAAATTGAAGTGAACGAGACAGACCGAGAGAAGACTGCATTTATAACCCCGGACGGTCTCTACGAGTTCAAGGTGATGCCGTTTGGGCTGTGCACGGCGCCCGCAACGTTTCAGAGAGTCATGGACACTGTGCTAGCAAGCCTGAAGTGGCACACTTGCCTCGTATACTTCGACGACGTTGTCGTATTCGCCCGGACTTTCGACGAACACCTCACAAGGTTGGAATCTGTACTCGAGGCCATTCGTGCGTCGGGGTTAACGCTGAAGCCTGAGAAGTGTCGTTTCGCGTACGAGGAACTCATATTCTTGGGTCACGTCGTGGACGCCGCAGGAGTCCTACCTGACCCGGCAAAAACATCAGCCATTGCGAACTTCCCAAGGCCGAAAGATAAGAAGGGTGTGCGAAGGTTTCTCGGACTGTGCGCATACTACCGGCGCTTCGTCGCAAACTTCGCACGCATTGCAGAGCCACTCACGCGCCTGACGAAAGAAAGCACCCCTTTCAGCTGGGAATACGACCAAGAAAAGGCATTCTGCGAGCTGCAACAACGCCTGCAAAAGCCGCCCATGCTCGCTCATTTCGACGAAAACGCCGAAAAGGAAATGCACACGGACGCCAGTGATATCGGTTTGGATGCCGTGTTGTCCAAAAGCAAAACGGTTACGAAAAGGTAATCGCCTATGCCAGCCGTGGTCTGTCGAAGGAGGAGAGAAACTACTCTGCCTCCGAGAAAGAGTGCCTGGCTATCATATGGGCCATTTCAAAATTTCGCCCATACGTCTATGGTAGACCGTTTAAGGTTGTGACAGACCATCATGCGCTGTGTTGGCTCGCCAATTTGAAGGACCCCTCTGGCCGTCTTGGGCGGTGGAGCTTGCGCCTGCAAGAGTTCGATGTTACAATATTCTACAAATCCGACAGGAAACACTCCGACGCTGACTACCTGTCCCGCGCCCCCGTCGACCCACCACTACAGGACTCCGATGAAGACAGCGCGTTCTTTGGAGTCGTGACAGAGAGCGACCTAGCCGCCCAGCAGCGTGCCGACCCTGACCTCCGCGCCATGATCGACTTCCTCGAAGGACGCAACGTCGCCGTGCCTAGGGCTTTCAAGCGCAACTTACCAGCGTTCAGCCTCAAAAACTCCATCCTAGTGAAAAAGAATTTCAACCGCGGAACGAGAACGAATTATCTACTTGTCATCCCCGCAGATCTTCGTGACGAAATTTTGGAAGCGTGCCACGACGACCCGTCTTCCGGACATCTCGGAACAGCTCGCACGATTACAAAAATCAAGGCAAAATACTTCTGGCCCCGCCTTACATCCGATGTCACCCACTACGTCCGGAGCTGCCGTGACTGCCAGCGACGAAAAACACCACCGACGAGACCCGCCGGACTTCTGCAGCCGATCGCCGTCCCAACAAGGCCCTTCCAACAGATCGGAATGGACCTTCTGGGCCCATTCCCTACATCCCGATCCGCGAACAAATGGATTGTCATAGCGACAGACTACATGACGCGCTACGCAGAGACCACCGCTCTTCCGAGGGCAACTGCACAAGAAGTTGCAAAGTTTTTTTATTAACCAAGTTGTGTTGCGACATGGAGCCCTGAGGTCCTAATCATGGACCGTGGAACGACCTTCACTGCGGAGCTCATGCAAAGAATCTTACGCTACAGCAACACGGATCACCGAAGAACGACGGCATACCACCCCCAAACGAACGGACTAACGGAACGACTGAATAAGACAATCGCGGATATGCTGTCTATGTACGTCGACGTTGAACATAAGACGTGGGACGAAGTCCTCCCGTACGTCACGTTTGCGTACAACACGGCTATCCAAGAAACCACGCAGATGACACCGTTCGAGCTCGTCTACGGAAGACGGCCGACTACGATGCTCGACGCCATGCTTCCGCACGTACAAGGCGACGACCTCAACGCCGACGTCCAAGGATACCTCCAACGTGTGGAGGAGGCCCGCCAGCTCGCTCGAGTTTGTATAACGGGCCAGCAACTTGTGGATGCCGGACGCTGCAATCTCCGACGCCGAGACGCCGAGTACCATCCTTGAGATCGTGTGTGGGTTTGGACTCCCATTCGACGACGTGGACTCAGTGAGAAACTTTTACGACGCTATTTCGGACCCTACCGGATTCTACGACGTGTTGGCGAACTAACGTACGAAGTGATCCCCGATGGTGACTCCCGTACATCACGACGACGAACGCGGCCCGAAGTCGTCCATGCGGTTCACTTAAAACCTTTCTGCGGACGATGACAAACTTTTATTTTAATTTGTTTGGACTGTCCGTTATGTTAGCATCGGGTCGATGCACTCTTAGAGTGTGGTAATGCCGCGAACTATGCATTGGGTTTGTTTATTTGTGTTTTGTTTTTTTGGCCTGGCTGCGCCGGCCTGTGCTATCACTGTTTTCACAGCGTTTCGAACAAACGCTATCACAGCGTTTCAAACAAACGCTATCGAACAGCGCTTCGAGCGTTCCGAACAAACAGCGTTTCGAACAAACGCTATCACAGCGTTCTCGATACAATTCGACTATTCGAGAAACGCTCGCGCCGAGGGATATAAATTCCCGCGCAGTCGATGCCGCGACATTCGATCGCCGACGCTCACTAGCGTGTACGTCGTTTTGCCGGCCACTGCTTCGCCGCCTGTGTATTCTTTCGGTTGTTAGGGGAGCACAAGTTCGCTCCGATAAAACTTGTTTTCCTTATAGACAACTGCGTCGTCCTTTGCTGCGTGACAATACTGTGCTTACACTAATCCTCCCTCGCGCGGAAGCGGTCAATTCGGCCGGTGTTTATGACGGTGGTGTACTTCGCACGAATGGTTTTAAGGGCGACACGTGAACAACCTCTGTACCACGAAAACGGCCGTCGGAAGGCATGGCAACAGTGGTTATTCGGTAGTTGACAGGAGACGTCTGCTCAACTCTAGCGTAGGGGCCGACGAAACGTGAGTGAAACTTACCACACAGGCCCGGAACCCACGTTGGAGTCTAACACAGTACTTCGTCTCCAGTATTGAAGTGAACTACGCGGTGGACGCCATCGTAGCGAGTCTTCCGCTCTTGTTGGATTGGCTCTGTATTGAGGCGGGCGCGTCGACGACAATCGGCCAGGCGAGAGAATAACCCCCGTATTCACAAACGGTCCTCAACTCGACACTTCACTCGAAACACTCCTCGAGTGGCGCTTTCCCATTCACAAACCGCCCTTCACTTGAAACGCTTTCTTCACTCGAGAAAATCTGGAGTGTTTCCTCGAGATTTTCAAGGAAGCATTCGAGCTACTTCGAATCATCCCTCGAGTGAAGTTTCTGCGCCAACATCGCGTCCATGGCAGAGCCCGTATCGCTTTGACACTGTTTATTGATCAATTTGGCTGCCACCGCCGCGTTATTTCAACAGTGATGGTGCACTTTCACAACGAAACTGTCTGTAACGGTTCGACAGCGGTTATGGCGCCGGGACAGACGGGCGTGGTGTCAAGCGGAGTGCTCACCAGAGCCATGATGTGTTGTGTCTCGTGCATGAGTCAGTGGATTACCTGCCTTCGAGCGTGCGTATACTGGTCGTGCGAGTGCTCCATGACTTACTGCGAATACCAGTGCTTTCACGTGTTTCGATGAAGCTTGCACACTGCACCTTTTCAACGGTGGCGCGAAAGCTTGACAAACAAGCGGTGAGGAAACGTAATAGCAAACTTTCGATGTGCTGTATTCACCATACTCCTGAGCGGCTTCCTCTCAGGTGAATCGTTGCTACCATAGCCGAAAGATACGGCAAAGCACACCTTCGTTAGATGATCGTCTGTATCAATGAGAAGGTAAGTTCTTATTTTTCTAGTTTTTTCTTCATTTTCCGCTCTGCTCAGGTCATATCACTATTATAGACAGTTTAGGAAGAACAAAACTCAATGCAATTGGGCCCAAAAAGTGTGCTTTTGTTGCTACTACTCGTGAAACATAGCTTCGATATACAGTTTCTATGCAGCTCACGATACCAATGAACAACCACACCAAGCTTTAGAGAATCAAGCAGACGCTCGTGCTCTGTGAAACGTGCACGCGCGCAAGAATGCATGGAGTGTCGTATAAAAACGGAAACATACGAAATAGAAATACAGCAGATACATTATAACATTGTTTTTTATAATTGAACCCCCCCCCCCGCGAAGAGGTATTGCAGGCTACGCCATTAATTCGTGCAATTAGGTTATCGAATTACTTAACCATATGCCTGGTGAGCTGCCCAAGGAACTGAGCGAAACATGTGTCAAAATAGGCAAAGCTCAATAACTCAACTATGTCGGTTCTTCAACGCAAGAAATATAATAAATGCGTGCATCCCGAGAAATAAAAAAATGCGGCTTTGGTGTTCCAGCTATTACGTTTTTCTAATATTATGTCTTGCCTATTTTGTGCAGGGGCGTGGCTGCCGACGAAAGAACACAGAGGAAAGGTTTTCTAAAACGTGCCGTATTCGCAATGCATTGCAGAGTTTGCACGACTGTAAGCAAAATAACAAAATCAGCAATAAATGCGTTCAGCTTCACTGCAGAAGACACGCTATGGTGTCTACTACCTCGATCCTATTTATGGTGTCTTACAATCTAGAAATTTATTTCGACAGTGTGTCAGCTGCATATGCTTGATAAAACCACACTTGGTAGTTGCACGCTTGTGCTTGCCACATTGCTCTTCATCAGTGAAATGTATTAAAGGCTTATTTTGCCATTCGTAATTTCTACTTTGTTTATTTTTGAATACATAATTATCGCCACGTTCGTCTTTTCAGGATGAGACAGAATCACAAACCCTCTTCTCCGATTCTACAGAAGAGCAGATCTAGATAAATCAAGCTTGTTTTTTATACATCAGCACCACTTTCCTTCCATGAAACTGAAATGGCGTGGTTCCAGTGTGTAGGCATGCTAATTTTGCAACAGTAGCGGATATTTTATTTACAGGGGTTTGACCAGATATACCCAAAATGTCTCCAATACTCTTGAGCATGTTTTACCAATTTGTTGCACTGGTATTCGTTAAATCAGCAAAGTAAAATGCTCTGCTTCCTGACAACACTTTTTCCAAGGTTCAGTGAACCACCACGGTTATTTTTAAGACAGAACAGCACTAAAAGTCAAAAGCACCTTCAATTTTATCATTTCCAAAAGAATAAAACATCTCCTATAATTTATGTACTGCGGAGGCTTTAGAATGAAGCACAGAAAACACGATCATTTTCAAGAGCTATTTCCGGCAATAATATTCTACAAATAAAAGCCAAAACATAAAATTCACAGGTTCATCCTGCATTAACGAGTGTGCTTTTGAGCTAGCAGGTAAAGAAGACAGGACAAAACTTCTAAGACGGGGCCGCTGTGTGAACTTCGATACGGAAGCTACAGAGATTTAAAGGTTACGTTTATTCGAATCTGTCATATTAGAGCATTCACAAATGCAGGGCGAAAAGGAGATGGAAAAAATAACTGCTTACTCAGGCATCCTTGGAAGATTGAAATCTTAAAATTGAAACACAAAAACACAATCACGCATTGTTAACCGACTATATATGCTACTAATAGAAGAAAACAACAGCTTTAAAATAATGTTTTCGCCATTGGTTGAAGAAAGGCACACGATCGCTTTTCTTAATTTGCAAAGCAGTCTGATTCAAACACTCAGCTGTGAGTGTACTATGCCTACTTTTTAAGGCTACCCTGCGTCTCTCATAATCAAATGGTGGTTATGGGACTTTATATCCCACATATTAATCAAATCAACGCTACACTGGTGTAACCTTGAATAGAAGTTGAGAACCTTGTCTTTCAAAATTTCTATTACATGCTGAAGAACTTCGAAAGTGCCACGTTGCAACTCGGAGTAAATGAGAAAAATGAACATAACACAGCCCTCTGAAATCAGGAACTGTTCGCGTACTGCCCCAGTGAAAACGAATTCACGAACAAGTAATCTTTGTCGGAGGTGAATTATAAAAGCAAACAAATGTAATGTGATATAAAGTAGAAATTACTAACTCCACCGCGTTACACGTTCGGTGGCTACACTAGTGATCAGAAGGCTCTCAGCAGAGCGAAAGTAAACAAAGCAACAAACCATATGTTCTGCTTCCTGCCATTACTCACGTAGTTCGTTAGTCACCTCGGCGAAAGCAGGGTCTCAAACACCCACTCAGACACTACCGTAAATATAAACTGCATATATAGACGCACACGAGACGAAATAAACTAAGCACGTAAAACCGTTCAGCAGCAGACGAAACGCCATCAGCTGCTGCCTGGGCGCAACTGTTGCCAGACATGAAGTGGGGGTTTCGCTAAGTCTACCGGCTCAAGGCTGACAAAAACCATGCTACCATCTACTTGGATGTATTTTGCTGTAATGTCAATTTGTAAAAAAAGAATGCGTAAGAAAAGCGTTCATTTATTATACAAAGATAGACATTTCTTAACCGCAATTGCAAATACTCTCGTTATCAGGCGCTTTTCTCGGCCCATGCAGTTCACTGAAGTGGAGGGAGCTTTTCCGAGGCCTCCCTTGGCGAAGGAAGTGTGGAGGAGCGTTTGTGAAATGCAGCGGCTCCTTGAGTGGAGGGGCGCGCTTCGCCTTGACTTCGTCAATTCGAGGGGAGCCCTTGAGTGAAGGAGCGTTTGTGAATACCGGCCTAAGTGCTCCCTCGACGACGGTGACGAGTTCACAGGGACGTCAAAAAAGGAGATGTCGAGCGGAGATATCGGTTGGCGACCATTGCTAAGAAAGAATGGGGAATAGCCTAAGAAACCCCTCAGAAATCTGCGCCCTTATGGAACGAGGAGCGACAGAAACCCAGCGCTGTCCTTCCGGGTGGAAGACAAAACGGTAAAGGATTGAGTTTTCAATCTTGAAGTTCCGCAGCTGTCGATGGGTGCGGGTGTTGGGAGGACGAGAGGAGCCTTGAAGGCGCTGCGCTATAGAGCGACAGTAAGTGTCGCTGTGTTGGTGGGATACAAACCTCTCATTGCCGAAGGCAAATGAAAGTTGACAGTGGCGAGTGAATGAACTGACGGAGACGCTTTGATGGGTTTACTCACAGTTGGCGACAGGCCAGGAGTGTCTGATGAGGATGGTAAAGGACAGGGGCTAAGGGCATCGGCATCGTCGTGTCTCTTGCCGAAATCGTAGGTAACGTCAAACTCATATTTTTGGAGACGATGTATCCAGAGATAGAGACATCTAGACAAATTCTTTAACGTCAACAACCAGCCCAAAGCATGGTGGTCAGTGACAACGGTAAAGTGGCGGCCATGAAGATATGGTCAAAACTTCTGGATGGCCCAGACAACAGCGAGACACTCCTGCTCGGTGATGGTTTTGTTTTTCTCTGCTGCTGTAAGGGTGTGACTGGCATATGCGATCACACGTTCACCGTAACGCTCTGTTCGTTGTAAAAGTACAGCGCCTAGTCCGTGCCGCTGGCATCAGTATGGAGGAGAGTGGGTGCAGCGTTATAAAAATGACAAAGCACTGGCTCAGACGTGACGGCACGTTTCAAGGTGTCAAAAGCAATTAAGAATTCGTCCAAACATGCGTATGATGCTCCCGAAGAAAGGAGTTGGTGAAGTGGCGCAGCAATAGTGGCGAAGTCTAATATAAAACACCGAAAAAAGGACGCAAGGCCAAGAAAGCTTCGGAGCTTTTTGGTGCGTTGAGGCACTGGAAAGTGAAGAACAGCGGTAATCTTGTCGGGATCAGCCCAGATTCCATCTTTGCTGAGGAATTTTCCGAGTACTTAAGTACTTCCGCTTGCAAAGTGGCACTTTTTGGTGTTGAGCTGAAGGCCAGCAGCTGCGAGACACGTCAGAACTTCTTATAGGCGCTACAAGTGCTGTTCAAATGTTGAAGAAAATATGACGATGTCGTCAAGGTAACATAAGCATGTTTTCCACTTAAGGCCCCACAATACATGTCTATCATTCGTTCAAACGTTGTTGGCGCATCGCAGAGGCCAAAAGGCATGACGGTAAATTCGTAGAGCCTGTCGGGTGTGGCAAAGGCAGTTTTGTCCTTGTCATCCTCGTGCATTGGAATTTGCCAATAACCGTAGCGCAGATCAAGGCTCGAGAAATATTCCGCTCCTTGTAAGGAATCTAAGGCATCATCAATGTGAGGCAAGGGGTATACGTCTTTTCTGGTTACTTTGTTTATTGCGCGGTATTCAACGCAGAATCACAGCAAGCCGTCTTTTTTTTCGCATGAGAACGACAGGTGACTATTCGTGTCCTTCTTGTCTCTGTGTCGTCGACCAAGGGCTTGAGGACGGGCGGATGAAGTTTTGCCTGAGCACATCAGCAACGTGCTTGTCGATGATCTCGCGTTCGCTGGAAGAAACACGGTATGGTCGACGGCGGACAATAAAAGTTCCATCGGTGTGAATGCGATGAGCCACACCAGATTTCTCGCTTAGAGAGGTGTAATGTACGATGAAAGAAGATTTATGCTAAGACAACAACGCCAGTAGTTCGTCTGCTTGCGGGGGAGTGATATCCGTGATTATGGCATTGACGAGAGCCGTAGTAGGTGGAGCATTTGTTGGTATGTAACGTAATTGTACCAGAATGGCATCCGAAGCCACTACAAAGATAGGTTGAGTGTCTACGCTGGATTCTACAACAGTGCCCTTGGTAAGCAGAAGCGGCTCATTGGTGATATTAGTACAGCGAGAAAGACGGTGGTGTTGAAGAAGCGGACAAGACTCGACTCGGAGTGGGCACGGCGAGACCGGAGGCATCATGTCACTCATGAACCGTTTCCTGTTTGCAACACAGGTTTTGCTGGCTGCGGCCGCCGCCGTTGGATCATGCCCGGCAAGCAAGTGTCGAAGCTACTACATGGATGATGCCAAATCTGATCCCGTCCTCTGGCCCTGTATTTCGTCATCGTCTGACTGGCAGCCGATTCTTGGCTTCACTGCGCAAGTGGTGTCATCACGTGAGCAGATGCATGGCACGACGTCACTCAACCCGGCTTTAAAAGGCTTGCCCCAACGTTTCTTCACCAGTGGGCACGGCGAGACCGGAGGCATCATGTCACTCATGAACCAATTCCTGTTTGCAACACAGGTTTTGCTGGCTGCGGCCGCCGCCGTTGGATCATGCCCGGCAAGCAAGTGTCGAAGCTACTACATGGATGATGCCAAGTCTGATCCCGTCCTCTGGCCCTGTATTTCGTCATCGTCTGACTGGCAGCCGATTCTTGGCTTCACTGCGCAAGTGGTGTCATCACGTGAGCAGATGCATGGCACGACGTCACTCAACCCGGCTTTAAAAGACTTGCCCCAACGTTTCTTCACCAGTGGGCACGGCGAGACCGGAGGCATCATGTCACTCATGAACCGTTTCCAGTTTGCAACACAGGTTAGTTACTCATCATTTAAAAGTGATGACCTGATTTTGTTAGTTGTGCCGTGCCCACGGACATGCTTGTTAATAGCGTACGACTGTATTCGTGTCTGTGAACTGCTTGTTTGTTGTGACATTGAACTTAACCCCGGTCCGTCTGTCGATGAAATGTTCGCGTCACTTCAATCTGGCCAGGCCACAATCTTGTCTGAACTAGCCGACATTCGAGAACGTCTTTTAACAACAGAAAAAACCGTCTCATCCCTAAATGCAAAATGGGTAGAAGTTAATGAACGGTTAATAGAAATTCGTGAAAAAACTTCAGAAATTGAATCACTTCAGACTGAAGTTCAATGCTTAAAAGAAGTAATTCAACAACAAAACGCTAAGCTGGCGGATCTTGAGGATCGCAGTCGGCGTTGCAACATCATTATTCATGGAATTAGTGAACAGGAAGGCGAAAATGAAAAATCGCTGCGACGTGGAGTGGTCGACGAGCTCTTCTCACAGAAGCTAAGGGAAACCGTCCGTTCTGTTGCCAGAATTCACCGTCTTGGGCAAAAATCTGGCAAAAGGTCTGTAATCGTTTACTTCCAGGACTTCCCAGAAAAAGAAGCAGTCATGCGGAAAGCTAAAATGCTCAAAGGCACTAAAATTTATTTGCAGAACGACTACAGTCAATACACCCTGCGTAAAAGGCGCCTTCTCTGGGAAACCGCCCAGGATGAAAAATCTCGAGGAAAACGTGTTTTCCTTGCTAACGAGAAGCTAAGCATTGATGGTAGCCTTTACGTATGGGACGAGACTAGAAACCAGCGTGTCCTTTTCCGAGAAGCTCGTAGGCCACGCAATAATCAATGACCTCACACGCACACTCGTTCAAAGGAACTTAGACTGCTTAGTTTCAATGCTCGAAGTTTAGCGAATAAGACTGAACAGCTTGAACAACTTATTTTCAGATATGATCCGCATATAACGATGGTGTCTGAAACATGGTTACATAGTGATATCAGTGATGTGGATGTAATTCCTCCGTCGTATCAGATCTTTCGACGCGATCGCACAAGTAGGGGTGGAGACGTGGCGATAATATTGAAAAACAGTTTTGCCGCCAGCGCACTTGCGCAAATAGATGACCACGAAAGCCTTTTTCTAAAAGTAAACTGCTGGGGCCACGTGTTTGTTCTATGTGCTGTCTATCGACCCCCGTCTTCTCCTCCCGAATTCTTATCACTGCTACGCGATCACATGTCGTCGTTAAAGTGTCCTCGTATTTTAATGGCTGGGGATTTCAACTTGCCCTTCATTAAGTGGTCGCAAAAGCTGACTGCCAATGTAATTGATAGCCCTCTGTATGACATTATGCTTTCTTGCGACTTGCAACAAGTGGTACTTGAAAACACGCGCGTAATTGGTAATCAAGGTTCGATATTCGATCTTGTATTTCTTAACAGAGATATTCCGTCGTACGACGTAGCCATTGAAGAGGGTATATCAGACCACAAGCTAGTACTGGTGACTTGTAAACTTGCTGATAGTGCGCAACACCCCAAAACAGTTACAAAAACCGTAAAAGATATGGCGAAGGCTGATGATCAGTCTATTCTTGATGTATTATGGCAGCTTGTAGACCAGGAACCCCGCAATGATGTCATTTCTTTGTGGCTATCCTTTAAGCATGCTGTACTGCACTGTTTAGAATCTTTTGTTCCTGACCGCCACGTTAAAACAAGGAGGGCTAATCCCTGGGTAACCCGCGACATTGTACACATTAAGCGAAAACTAAAGCGCGCCAAAAAGAAATCAAACAGAAATCCCGATGGTATTCAACAAATTCAAGCTGAACTTTCTTGCGCACTAACAGCATCCCGAGATAAATATTTTTCATCGACCTTACCGAGTTTCTTAAAGAATAATCCGGAAAAATTTTGGCAATACTTGGAAAATAAGGCTCCAACTTTAGAAAAATTAAGGGAGAATGACTTAGTAGTTACTGACTTAACAGAAATTTCCAACATTATGAATGATTATCTTCATTCCGTGTTTTCTTCAAAAGATACTACAACTCTCGAACTTGTTCCATCCTTGCCTGATTCGGATTTTATCAGCTTTGAGGGTGTGTTGTCACTGTTACTTGGCGTAAAAGAAAACTCCTCTGGTGGCCCTGACGGCATACCGAATTCTTTCTTGCGTCGATACGCTGAACCAATATCGCATATTTTAACCACTGTTTTCTCTGAATCACTCAAAACGGCAACGTTACCAGATGACTGGCGTCTCGCCAGGGTTGTAGCTGTGCATAAGAAAGGTGATCGCCTGCTGAAGGAAAACTACCGCCCAATTTCCCTAACGTCTACATGCTGCAAGGTACTTGAACACATTATTGCTCACTTTATTACCGATTTTCTTGAAAATAATAACCTGTTGTCTCCAGCCCAGCATGGCTTTCGGAAAAAATTATCAACGTGCACGCAGCTAGTTGCAACAGTTCATGATATCGCACAAATACTTGATTTTTCAGGCCAGGTTGATTTAATTTTTTTAGATTTTAGCAAGGCATTTGACCGCGTTCCCCGTGGCAAACTTCTCATAAAGCTCCGAAACCTGAATGTTCCATCTTTCATCATAAGTTGGATAGAGGCTTATCTTTCAAACCGCGCTCAGTACGTTGACGTGGGGGGACATATTTCTAACACGTTACCGGTATTATCAGGTGTCCCACAGGGAAGTGTTTTAGGGCCGATTCTTTTTCTTATATATATAAATGATATAGCTGACATGGTTGAGTCTAACATTAGTATCCGATTGTTCGCTGACGACTGCGTAGTATATAAAAAAGTGACATGCCAACAAGATCAGGTTGATCTAAGTCTTGCATTAACACAAGTTAGTGAGTGGTGTACTCGGTCGTCAATCACATTAAACTCTGACAAAACGGTACTCCTACGTGTGACAAAAAAAACAGCCATTCACGTTTACCTACAACGTCCAAGGAACACCAGTACGTGAAGTAAATGAATATAAATACCTAGGAGTAACCATTACAAACACACTTTCCTGGTCCGCACATATAACAAATGTCTCCGCATCAGCTTATCGTAAGCTTGGTTTTCTGAGGCACAAACTGAAAAAAGCCCCTCCGAAATTAAAAATGCTCGCGTACAAATCGTATATTTTGCCTAAACTTGAATATGCATCAGTGGTTTGGGACCCTTTCTACAAAAAAGACATTCAAAAACTTGAAATGGTTCAAAGACGCGCTGTACGTTTTATTTTTTCTAAGTTTAAATCATCTGATTCTCCGACAAAATTAATGAAAGACAACGATATTCCTGTGCTTGAAGATCGCCGCAGAATCGCACGCCTGAAATTCTTGCATTCCATTTATAATGGTAAGCTGAATATTCCTGCCCATAAATACATTCAACCATTCTCTCCTCGCGCATCTAGGCATCGTCATATGCATAACCTGCTCCCATACACCACGCGGACTAACACCTTTAAAAATTCTTTCTTTCCCCGAACAATTATTCAGTGGAATAGCTTACCACCTGATGTCATTTCATCTGATGACTTCGAGAAAGCGTTGCTCGGAGCATCTCAACCGTGACATAAGCGCACCTTCTCTGTACTGCTAGTGCTTAATACAATGTTTATACTCTGTATTCATGCAATATCACTTTTTCGGATTGTTGGCGCTCAGTACTTGTAATAGTTGACGCGTTTCCATGTGTATAAATTTGTCTGTACGTATGGGTATATTCTTTTTTTTGTGTGCTTTAAGACATCACTCTATTTTCGCCATTATTTATTATTTATTTTTATATGGTCTGTTATATTTTTTCTTAAATTCATTGTATCATCCATTTTGTATTCTTGCAAATTTGATTATTCCTTTAATTTTTTTCTAGATGTTTGCATATTTGTTTATTGTAATGTTCCCCACCTGCTTGGTCTTCAGTGACCGCAGTATTTTCTAAATAAATAAAATAAAAGTGCAATCCCTCTTGATACACAACGGGCTGATGGAGTGACTAGGACGTCACCTTTGTCAATGGAGTCAGACATAACCGTGATAAGGTGCTCGTGGTTAGGTGGCACAAGGAAGTCCCTGGCTGTTCGTAGCCGGTTACATGATGATTTCGGGGAAATATCATACGTCTCTCGCATATGTATGAGTTCATTTCGACAAGAGGTAGAAGCAGCAGCATCAGAAAAAAAGTCCCATCTAAAATAAGCAAAAAAGCACAAGGAGCCAACACGGCGAACTGAATATGATGCCGCATCCCATCAATAAAAACTCCAATGGTGCACTGTGCTGATGGCCGTATCTGCGAGTCTTTTGCGCTAGGTAATAAAGTGCCACTATAAGGTGTGGTAACCATCCGTAGACGAGAACACAGATCCGCATGAATAACAGAAATAGCAGCCCCCGTGTCCACCTATGCTTGAACTGGTACCCCTTCAGCTACACTAATAACAAATTGGCTGGGCCCTCTGGAGGTGTTGGTGTTTGTTCGAGCGATGCAGCTTTCCCGCTAAAAATTGCACCAGCCTGTCTTCCCAGGGATAGTCAGAAATAGGGGCAGCCGGTCTGAACGGAGATGTTGAGCGTCGCAGAGGTTAAGGGGACCGGCGGCGTCTGGTATAGCAGGGGCGAGGTGCGGCGAGTGGAAAAGTCGGAGAGAAGGAACGTGTCGTAGGGCGGCACTGGTACTGGTTCGGGGATAGCTCCAAAAGCATTCGTAACCGTCGTAGCCACGGCGTCCGTCCTGCTAGCGCTTGCGGCAAAATCGTGAAATATGGCGCCGAATGCCACAATACCAACATATTGGGCGAGGCGAGCGCCAGGGGGCGTAGTGTGCTGGAGCTGGGACAGGCGCTAGTACTGGCGCAGGGACAGGCGAGTGTGGTGAAAATCCTGCTACGTTGGACTGCACAGGAACAGGATGCGCGTGCTGAACCAAGGCAGGTGGCGTGGCAGCGACTTGCACATAAGTCATGGGTGGCGTTGGTGGCGCCGGAGTGTTCGATGGGAGCGCACCAGCCATGATTGAGAGCTCCGCTGTGATTATGTCACGCAGACCAGCAGATGAAGAGTGAGGCCGAGAGGCGGGTGCACACGACAACCCTTGCGCTTGAAGTTCGTCGTGACTTAGAGTGCGAATCAGTGCGCGCAAATGCGCATCCGAGTAAAGGCGGCTGTCACTGGCGTTGGGTAGTCTGGGTGCAATCGAATGGCTCGGAGTACATCAAGATGCTGGCAGGTGGTGATGACGTCCTCAACGGTGGTGGGGTTTTTAACAGCCAGAGCGTTAAACGCGACATGGTCTATCCATTTTTCATGTGGTGAACACGATAAGCTTCTGTCATCGCCGAGTTCACGCGGTGGCAAAGGGCAAGCACGTCTTGAATGTATGAAGTGTTCGTCTTCCCAGGATGCATGGTATGCCCATCGAGCTTTCGCTTTGACAGTTCGGAATGGATGTTCGCTTTTTCAAAAATCCTACGGACTTGTTGAGCAAAAGTAGGCCAATCCGGGAAGCTGCTCTCTTGGTTAAAGAACACGTTTTCGCGACATCGGACAGATAGAAGGCGACGTGACGAAGTTTTCGAGGCTCATCCCATTGGTTATAAACACTGGCCATGTCGTATTCTTTCAGCCATACCTCAACGCCGTCGCGTGGAAGACCAGAGGAGATAGGTGGGTCGCGTTGCCGGGCGTTGACGATCCACGCAGGAATGGTTTGTTGGACAGGGATGCTGGATGTTCCGGGCAGTGGTTCTTGAGCCATGACAGCGGACGGGGTAAGCAAGCGGTGACCCGAACGAAGCTCCAGGGGAACGTGAGGTCAGAGAGGACTTGGGGATCGAAGCAGCCTCCACCACTCAGTGAGACAGCAGCAGCGTTGGAGTCTCGACGGCGTTTATTAGGCCGAATCGCCTGATCAACGCTTCGAACGAAGACGACGTTTTAGATGCGGAAGCATCTTATACTCGCGCCTTGTAGTGCGCCGTCCGCGCCGTCCGCACCGCTTCTCGAACATTCGACAGCTGACGCGCGCGCATGCGCCGTCGCGCCGTCGCCCACTCTTCCACCATCTGTGCATCCCTTCCTCCTCTACACACCGCGCGCGCTTCACTCCTCCACCATCTGTGCACCCTTCCTCCTCTACACACCGCGTTCGACATCTACAATTCTCCTGATTCTCCAGTGGACGCGCATGTGGCGTCGCGCTTCGAGAACATTCAACAGCTGACAGTGCATGCGCCGTCGCGCTGTATATGTAGTCAAGGTCGGCGCTCGCTCGCTCAGTTGCCGCTCGTCGGTTGGTTTGTACGGCGCGTCGACGTCCAAGGTCGCGGTGAAATGAATTCCAACGAATCCACAAACACAATGATCGACGTCCCTTCGACCAGCGCCGCCCTTTCGCATACGTGTGTACGTGTTCACACACTTAACACCCCCTCCTACAACCACGTTAACCAATTTAGCCATCGACCCAAGTAAGTCGCAATTTAACACCCCATTTCACAACCACGTTAACCAATTTAGCCATCGACCCAAGTAAGTCGCACTTTAACACCCCGTTAACCAATTATATGCTCCGCATCCTCCTCAGTGTTCCCCCGAGGGAAGCTGCGGGCAATTTTTTTCGTGATGATGATTATGCAGATGAAGAAGAATAATGTCAAACGCTCTGAATACTGTGCTTACAATATTACCAATAAGAAAAATGTTATCAAATTTCAGTACAGCAACGGGAGCAACAACATATTTTAAATACTTAGGAGTGACAATTACGAACAACTTAACTAGGCACCGTAATATTGAATCAGTTTGTTCTGAACTTCGTTCATCAGTTTGTTCTGAATCAGTTTGTTCAGTTGAACTTCGCTCGAAGATAACTTTATTACCTTCGAGCGAAATTGAATAAAACACCTAGACTCGTTAAGCTGCTTGCATAGCAAACCTACATTAGACCTGGACGCCTCCGTGGTTTGGAGGCTGCAACAAAAACACTTAGTTACCAAATTAAAATGTATTCAGAGGCGTGAAGTACGGTTCAAGTGCTCGAGATATAAAATGCGGGATTCAGTAACTGACATGCTCAATTCATGCAATTTATAACCGCTGAAATTTTGAAGACAAAATCGAAAACTTAAAACGTTATATTGTATATTGCAAGAGATAATAAAAATACCCAAACATGAGTACTTACGCCTTCCCGAAAAACGTAGCACCAGATTCAGTCACGATGCCCCCAATAAATTTTTCAACGCTCGAAACGACGTGTTTCGGTGATCATTTTTTTTCCGGATGCAATAGAACAGTGGAATCGTTTACCCCATCATGTTGTTAATAGCACTGACGACAATCTTTTTGACAGAGAAATTGATGCTTATTTTGGTCATGGTTGAATTGAACTACTGCCAATTTTGATTTCTTGTGGGCATTGCTATTTATGCGCCAGTTTTTTTGGTTGTCTGATAGTACTTACTATTGTACTTCATCCCTGTTGTGACCCTCAAGCCAGGGTTGACAGCAATAGGAAATAAATAAAAATAAATAAATATAAATTTAATAAACGCGAAGCATTTCTAAGCGAACTTCGGTGGCTTTGAGCGTATCTATCTATCTATCTATCCATCTATCTATCTATCTATCTATCTATCTATCTATCTATCTATCTATCTATCTATCTATCTTGCCACCTACGGCTTTTAGCTCTGCTGGCTGTTTCGATAACGGTATCGATGATAGGTATGGCATAAAATGACTGTATGAAGAGGATATTTGACTAGTTATAACATAAAATTCATGACATGTATGTCATGAATGCCATGATTTCTAATCATGGTCTTGCAGCGCTCGCGGTGGTTTTGTTCGCATGGCATGTTGCAAAACTGGTATGGTATGGCATGATTGCATGGCGAACACAAGGGACAGACCCTAACATAAATATTATGATATGCGTGTTATGTAACATTATGAATACATACCCCGCTCATGATGCGCTTGTGGCCGTTTCGCTAGCTTCACCTATACCAAATTTGGTATTACAGTACGTGAATGAATGACGAAGGTATGCGACTGGTGCAACATGATAATCATGAGCTGCGTGTCATTTAACAACATCACTTCATGCCAACCTCATGATGCGCTGGCGGCCGTTTCACTAGCTTCATCATCATCATCATCAGCCTGACTACGTCCACTGCAGGACAAAGGCCTCTCCCATGTTCCGCCAGTTAACCCGGTCCTGTGCTTGCTGCTGCCAATTTATACCCGCAAACTTCTTAATCTCATCTGCCCACCTAACCTTCTGTCTCCCCCTAACCCTCTTCCCTTCTCTGGGAATCCAGTCAGTTACCCTTAATGACCAGCGGTTATCCTGTCTACGCGCTACATGCCCTGCCCATGTCCATTTCTTCTTCTTGATTTCAGCTATGATATCCTTAACCCCCGTTTGTTCCCTAATCCACTCTGCTCTCTTCTTGTCTCTTAAGGTTACACCTACCATTTTTCTTTCCATTGCTCGCTGCGTCGTCCTCAATTTAGGCTGAACCCTCTTTGTAAGTCTCCAGGTTTCTGCTCCGTAGCTAAGTACCGGCAAGATACAGCTGTTATATACCTTCCTCTTGAGGGATAGTGGCAATCTACCTGTCATAATTTGAGAGTGCTTGCCGAATGTGCTCCACCCCATTCTTATTCTTCTAGTTACTTCAATCTCGTGGTTCGGCTTTGCGGTTATTACCTGCCCTAAGTAGACATAGTCTTTTACAACTTCAAGCGCACTATTACCTATCTCGAAGCGCTGCTCCTTGCCGAGGCTGTTGTACATTACTTTCGTTTTCTGCAGATTAATTTTAAGACCCACCTTTCTGCTCTCCTTGTCTAACTCCGTAATCATGAGTTGCAATTCGTCCCCCGAGTTACTCAGCAATGCAATGTCATCGGCGAAGCGCAGGTTACTAAGGTATTCTCCATTGACTCTTATCCCTAACTGCTCCCATTCTAGGCTTCTGAAAACCTCCTGTAAGCACGCGGTAAATAGCATTGGGGAAATTGTGTCCCCCTGCCTTACACCCTTCTTGATTGGTATTCTGTTGCTTTCTTTATGAAGCACTATGGTAGCAGTTGATCCCCTGTAGATTTCTTCCAGAATGTTTATATATACTTCATCTACGCCCTGATTCCGCAGTGTTTGCATGACGGCTGATATTTCTACTGAATCAAACGCCTTCTCGTAATCTATGAAGGCTATGTATAGTGGTTGGTTATACTCTGAGCATTTCTCTATTACCTGATTGATAGTATGAATGTGGTCAATTGTTGAGTAGCCTGTTCGAAATCCTGCTTGTTCCTTTGGTTGATTGAATTCATTAGCTTCACTTCTGCCTAATTTGGTACAACGGGACGTGGGTGGATTACGAATGTATCATACTGATGGAAACATGATAAACATGAGATGCGTGTCATGTAACAACATCATGCTCTCGTGGCCGCTTCGCTAGCTTCACATGTACCAAACTCGGTATTACGTGACGCAAACGGACGACCGAGGTAAATAACACATGCAAACATGATAAGCACGACATTTGTTTCATGTAACAAGACTACGCTCCACACAGATGATGCTTTCGCGGCCGTTTCGCTAACTTAACATGTGCCAAAATTGGTATTACGTGACGCCAATGGATGACGAAGGTGTGTGACTTGAGCGAGCATTATAATCTTGAGATGCGTCTCATGGGACTTCATTACTACATCACACAGTGAAGGCGTGACGTGGTGCGCGTGCTCGCCAGCGTTCGTTTCGTCGTGTCACGCCGGCGTTGCCACGCCTGGCGCCCGTCCTGCCACATACTCGCAAGCGCGAGCCTCGCTGCGTCGTTTTGACGCATGCGCATTTCAGCGCATCCGGCGTCCCTCCGTGGCGAAAAGAGGGAGACGTAGTGTTATCTAAAAAACGCATCGGCGCGAGATGCAGCATTTCAGATTTTGAGCCAGTTGCCGTCGGGCCGCGCTGATGGACGCTGGTCACGCCTGGCGCAGACTATTGATAGCTCGCATTTTTCAATGTAGCGTGCGCGCACGACAATACAACTCTGGAGTATATTGGGCCCTTCATGATGCGTTCGCGGACATTTTGCTACCTCCACATATACCAAATTTGTTGTTACGTGACGTCACTGGATGACGAAGTATGTGTCTGGTACAAACATGACAATCCTGACACGTGTGTCATGTAAGAACATGACAACATACCTCGTTCATAACGGGCTCGCGGCCGTTTCGCTAGCTCCACACATACTAAATTTGGTATGACATCACGTGAATAGATGAGGAAGGTAAACGACAGAACCAAACATGATAATCATGACATGGAAATCATGTACGGCATCATTTACCTGCACCTCGTAACATTGCGCTGTTTTTAGAGTGACATATAAACATTTCTCATTCGTGCTTCGCATAACAATGATCCCCATTATACGTGGGATCTGCAATTTTTCGCTTCCTTCTGGCTGACTTTTGCCTTGCCAGAGCCTGGATGCTGCTTCCGGCGTTAGCCCTCGCGATACGCTACCCTAGAGACAGTGTGAGTATCTTCTCGTAACAGCAGCTTCCGGCCTGATCAAGCATGGTTGACATGGGCTGTTCTTGTTATTTTCGCCGGGCTTTTTCATTGCTGTACTCATGATTTTTGTTGGTCGCTAAATGTGTGGTAGCAGGTGCATTCAGTGTTGAATTGTACTACGTTCAACCCATGGGAATAAATGCAGGATCTGTGGGTGTTGCTGTAGAAAGATTATTGTTCATTGAGGTAAAAATAAATCCTCGTCTAAACTTTATTTATCTATTAAAGGCACTGCAAAACTTGCTCTATTTGATTGACGGGTAAAGCGCAAAACTAAAGGAGAAGGTAAACTAGAACTTTTGGAATCCGCAAGGTGTTATGTATGGAGTAGCCGAGGCAATATGGACCTCAATCTCTCCGCAGCAAAACAGAACAAAACAGGACAAAAAAATTGTTGCTGTAAGCGCGTGAAATCAATGCAGCTTTCAAACCTTCAGCGAAAGGAATGTTGGACGATACGAAACTGTTGAACAACGATTCACATCAGATGTCGTGAGCCACGATTATAACTCGAGCGGTATCCGAGAGCCACCTGTAACACGTACGTCACACGGCCACTCTCGATTGCTATCGCACTCGATTGAGTTGAAGACTATAATACTTTAGCTGCATTCTTCACACAGTTGGTAAATGACCCAACGCGACGAAAAAAATGTATTTCTTACTAACCCAATCGCGATCAAAAGTGAAAAAAATGGCCAATTCCACGAAGAGTGGGAATCGATGATTTGCGAAGCACGAATGAGGAAAGCTGATATGTTACTTTAAAGTCTGTACAACGTTACGAGTCGCAAGTAAATTATACCGTACATGACTTTCGTGTGATGATAATTATGTTTAGACGTGTCATTTACCTTCGGTATCTATTTACGTCACCAGATACCAAATTTGGTATATGTAGAGCTGGTGAGCCGGCCACGACCGTGCTACGAGCGTAGCATGTAGTCAAGTTTTACAAGACACGCATGCCATGATTTTCATGTTTGGACGTGTAATTTACTTTCGTCCACAATTAAGATCTTGTAATACCAATTTTTTTATATTATTAGCTGGCAAAACGGCCGCGTGCGTGCTATGAGCATATGATGTAGCCATGTTTTACATGACCAACTTATAGTGACTATGATGGTTGGATCTGTCATGTACGTGCGTCATCCAGTCACGTCACGTATCACCAAATTTGGTATATGGGGAACTATTGAAAGGGCCAAGAGCACGCTGATACCGAAGCACATAGTTATGCTTTGCATGACATGCATATGAATATTATCATGTTTTGACGTGTCGTTTACCTTTGCCGTTTATTCAGGTCCCGTGATACCAAATTTGGTATATGTGGAGCTAGCGAAGTGGGTAAGAGTACATCATGAGCTGGTATGTTATTATGTTCTTACAAGACATGCATGCCATGATAATATGCTTGCATCATATACTTTTGTCGTCCATTGACGTCACGTAACACCGAATTCGGTATATGTGAAGCTAGCGAAATGTCCGGAGCTCATCATGAAGGGCGCAGTAAATTCTGACGGAACGTTGACGCACGCGCACACAGGGTGAAGCAACGCTACGCTAGTGCAACGCGAGCGTTCTATAGTATGACGCCAAGCGTGACCGCCGTGACGAGTGTCCGCTGGTTTGGCCCGCCAGCAACCCGCGTAAAATGCCACATGCTGGCATGCTGCATTTCACGCTGATGAAGTTACCCAGACAACACTGCGTCTCCCTCTTTTCGTAAAGCAACCACGCTAGACCCGCTGAAATGGGCATGCGTCAAAGAAACGCAGGGCGGCGCGCGCCTCTGAGTCTGGGAAGCAGATCGTCACCGGACGTGGCATCGCTGGCGTGACGCGACAAAACGAATGCCGAGTCGCACGCGCGCCGGCTCACGTGAAAGTGTATTGGCGCCTTGAGTGTGGCATGTAGTCATGTTCTTGCATAACAGGCATCTCATCATTATTGCGTTTTTACCAGTAATCGTCAACAGCTTCGTCATCCATTCTCGTGACGTAATACCAAATTTGTTATATGTGAAGCTATAGTGACACGGCCGCGACCTCATCATGAGTGTGGAATGTAGTGATGGTTTCATATCACACGCATCTCATGATTATAATTTTTGCATTAGTCACATATTGTCATCAATTCACGTCCCGTAATACCAAATTAGTTATATGCAAAGCTAGCAAAACGGGCGTATGTGCATCATGACTATGGCAGGCTGTGAAGTTGTGACATTACAAGCATGTCTTTATTTTCATGTTAGGGCCTGTCACTGTTGTTCACCGTGCAGCCATGTCATACCCTATGAGTTTTGTGACATGTCTTGTGAATAAAAGAACCGCAAAAGCATCAAGACCATAAAATATAAACTATGGCATTTATGGCACACAAGTTGTAATTTTCATGTTAGGACCAGTCATTTGTGCTCATCATACAGTGATGTTATACCATACCAAGTTTGGTAATCATAACGTCATCGAAACGGGTACGAGACCTAAAAGTCATAGACGGATAGGTAGATACATAGATAGATAGGTGGATAGACGGATAGATAGATAGATAGATAGATAGATAGATAGATAGACAGATAGATAGATAGAAAGATAGATAGATACGCTCAAATTCGCCGAAGTTTCCTTAGAAATGCCTCGCGTTTAATAAAGATGAAATAACAATTGAGTGTTCCAAACCATACGCAATTACGCAAGATTCACGTGGTACTCTCACCACTCTGCGATGCATTTACTCGAGCTCCCCCCGAGTAAAGATGCGGGTGGCATTTTTAGGGGCAAAACTACTTAAGCCGTGGGTCGTGCGTTCGTGATATATGCATATATTTGGCATATGTGAAGCTAGCAAAACGGCCGCGAGTGCATCAGTTATACCAAATTTGGTATTACGGGACGTGAATGAATGACGAAGGTTTGATGCTGGTGAAAACATGATAAACATGAGATGCGTGTCATGCAACAACATGACTTCATGCTATAATGTAGTATTAGGGGTAGTAGTATAGTAGTAGTAGTAGTAGGTAGCCACCTCTCGTTTAGTCCTTTGAATATCCGCTGGTTGGCGGTACCTATATGTGATGAATATATGATGAAAGATGTGAAATGGTGATACTTTGAGGACTAAGTATTTAGACGGATGAATGCACGGACGAACATACAGACAAGCAGACGCCCGGATGTACGGACGCATGGACGGACGAACAGGCAGACAGTTGCACGAACGGATTGACGGTCGCACAGGCAGACGCCCACACAGACGCATGGACGAACGCATGTACGGATGCACGGATGAACGGAAGCAGGAAGGAACGGACAGACGGAAGCGCGGACGAGGTAATGAACGCTTCGCCTCACTCATCATCATTCACTCCATGGAGGTGCTGTGTCTTTTATTTCGTGCTCTATTCATTCGCTCATGTTCATGGCGTTCCCGTGAAAATAAACGCTTTTTCTTAAAAGCTAGCGCTTTGTCTGTGCACATGATCTTCACTGGCCGCGAGCTGACGCGCTGTTCAAAGTTAGTAAAAACTCGACAATGACTTTCTCCTTCATTATTTAACATATTGCCACTAGAACAAATTCTGAATGTATTATTTTCATGGATGCTGGCACGTTTGTATGAGCCTCTGTTCAGTAGAGGACGAAGATGCGCTAAAACAATGAAGTCGTATTGCCGTTGTTCGAATCATTTTGACGTCCATGTGTGCCAATATCTACAGGTTACAGTTACGTTGTAACGTGACAACAGGTGGAGGCGATGTGTAATAGTCTATGCACTGTTACCACGAGGAAGAGCTCGGCCCCAACATCGGCGCCTTGGTAGAAACAGGCAACTTTCGACGCAGTCGGCAGCAACTAGGCCTACCACCCCAATTCAACCCTCTTCCGGAACGCTCCAGAACCATGGCATATGCGACAACTGCAAGCCATACTGAACAGACCGCGACTCCACCAGCTCCATGGCTATCAGCCTCCCGAACGGAAAAGCCCTTCCATGGGGAGCCCTACGAAAACGTTGAAGACTGGCTGTACCAATACGATCGAGTCGCCGTTGCCAACGAGTGGGACAAGCACCGGAAACTGCGGTATGTCTATTTGTACCTGGAGGATTCGGCGCGTATTTGGTTCGAGAACCACGAGGCTGCCCTGGCAACCTGGCCAGTGTTATGCACTCAGCTGCGGAACACGTATGGTAGCGCCGACCGGAAAGAAGAAGCCGAACGTCTCCTCAGTTATCGCAATCAAAGACCCAATGAAAGCGTGGTCATGTTCGTTGAGGAGATGTCTTGTCTGTTCCGTCGAGCGGATTCTGCAATGACAGAAGACAAAAAGGTATGCATTCTGATGCGTGGTGTCAAGGAGCAGCTGTTTGTAGGACTTGTACAAACCCACCAGCTACCGTGGCAGGATTCCTCCGTGAAGCAACGACAATGGAGCGAATGCTAAAGGCTGGTGCACACCGGCGACTAGCAGCGGTCGCGCGACCATTTGCGACTGGTCGCAAGCAGTCGCGAACGGTCGCAAACGGTCGCAAAGCGACTACTTTGGCTAGTCGCTCTCTGACCGATTTTTCAGTCGCGCGACTGCCGTCGCAAAGCTGCTGGAACCAATCAGCGTTGCTCAATTTTTTTTTCATTGCGCTGGCTTCCTGCCGCCAGATACAAACGGGTGCGTTCTTCTGGGTCTGTGGCGCCATGGCCACCATGGAATACTTGGCTTGGAGATGGTGGGGCGCAGCCGCTCGAGCAAAGTGTTGAATTATCGTGGCGCCATTCGCAAAACGCTAAACACCGTCAAAGTACAGCGAAAATAAATTGTGCACTTTTTTTTCCGTATTCAGAATCGTTTTTTGTCTTGGACTTCACTTGTCACCGCCTTCAATGCAGCGCGTTTGGAACGCGTTTGTGCTTCATGCCTTGGCAACGACTTAAGACACCGCGTTCAAGACACGTTTGTGCTGCATTGTAGGCTGTGACAGTTCAAGTGAAATTCAAGGACCGTTTCTGAATACGTACGACTCTCGGAAATACTCCTCGTCGTCTCAGCGCTGCTCGGGAGGCCGGCGGCTTGCATGGCCGACCAACTCCCGCGATCGTAAGGACTGGTAAACCCACTACCGGTTTTTTTTCTTTTGAAGCATCTGTGATGCCAGTGCTGACACCATGGCACAGCGCACCTGCACCATGACAATGTCTTGTTCTTCGCTTGAATCGAACTTGACGCTGTTTGGAACGCTGTGCGAGAACGGACGGAAACAATAAACGCAGCGCGCTCCGTTCGCTCCACTCACTCGGCTGGCGACGATCAGCTGATCGGCGCCGGTCTCCAGAGTTCTCGCTGATAACGAGATCCGGACGTGACTCTCTGGTTTCGCGACTTCCGGTCGCTCGCATGCAGCCTATGCCGGTGTGAACATCAGTCGCTTTTTGGTCGCCAGTCGCGAATGGTCGCGCGACCGCTGCTAGTCGCCGGTGTGCACCAGCCTTAAGACAGCGGTCTTCGCAGTATGAGCGGTCCGACACCTTGCATGCCTCTCAGCACCCTTGGTAACACCCGATGTCACGAGCGTCAGAGACCTTGCTGAGCTAGTCCAAAGCATTGTACGCGACGAGCTGCGAAAGGTTTACGCAGTGCCTTCACAACCTCAAGTGGCTGCTCTGACAGACGTCGTCCGTGAAGAGGTGCGGCCGCTGGTACGACCATTAGTGCCACCTCCAAATGAAGCTCCTCTGATAACGTACGCGGAAGCTGTACGGACTCCTGCACCGGCAGCCAGCTATTATACCCCCGACTGACTAGCCTGCAGACGCCGCACCACTTTTCGGGCCTGCCACACTATGAAAACCAACGACTTGTCTGCAGATGCCGCAGTACTTCTCGGGCCCGCCACATTATGAGAATCCGCGACCTAATTTGCGAAAATCTAGCGTGTGGCGCGCTTCCGACAATCGGCCCCTATGCTACCACTGTGGTGAGCCAGGTCGCTTGTACCGGGAGTGCTCGTACAGACAGATGGGCCTGTCTGGAGTTCGCCCAGACGCTTGTCGGCCCAGGGACAAGGAACGACCCCGCGCCATCGCAGAATACTTAGCAAGTCTACCGTCTCCGAATATTCAGCGACGCCAATCACGCTCTCCATCTCCTCGACGCTCTACGTCCGCGAATCAATACTCTACTTTCACCGATGTTGTTGCGGGACGATCCGCTAGGTCCCAAAGTCAACGCCGGGGAAACTAGAATCGGCGGCCTCCAGGGGTGGGACCACTGTTAAGCTATCGTCAAAACAGCCTCCTCCGACCCATCCGCCGACCTTTGACGATTCCTTTCAGCCGACACCTCACATCGTGGACAAACCCGTTTCTGCTGACATTGCCGTCCTCGTCAACAACCGCCCAGTGACTTCTCTGGTCGACACTGGCGCCGACTACTCAGTTATCAGCGCTGAAATTGTGCTGATAACTGTGCTGTGGCTCAACTCAGGAAACACACGACTCCTTCGAGGTATGTACCAAACCTTCGGTGAGCAGGTGGTCATCCCTTGACACCAATCGGGAAGTGCACCGCAAGGCTGCAAATCTGTGAGTCGACGTTCGTTGCTTCTTTCATTGTGCTCTCCGAATGCTCCCAGAAAGTTATCCTTGGCATGGATTTCCTTGGCGAGCATGGCGCTGTTATAAATCATCGAGACTGCCTCGTAACGTTTGCTGACGACTATGGCCCGAAGCCTAGCGATACCGATCCGCAGAAAACTGCGCTTCGCATTGTCGATGACACCGTCACACTTCCGCCACCCACCAGTATGTTAGTTACTGTACAGGGTGACATAGACCATGACGGTAGTGGTATCGCTGAAGCCAACTGTATAATGGTTAAGGACGTTCGTCACTATGTTTGTTAGTAGCGGACGAGAAAGGATTGACATCAACATGTGATGCGACCAAAAAAAGCTTTATATTGCACACTAGGGAAGGAAGTGACACTTTCTTGTTGATGAGCTGCGCGAACCAATGGCTCTGCGCCTCCTGCGCGGGGAACACGCCCCCAAGCAGCTGCAGCAGCCCGATGAAGGCCAGCGTCGGGTGCGGCAGGTGCGGCGGAAACACATACTTGTACAGGCACACCTTGTTCTTCTCGGTTTGTGCACTTTCTGTTCAGGAATGGGAACGTCGCAGTTTGTGTCCCCGTCGTCCCGACATGATGCGGTCGTCGACGTGCGCGCGGGCAAAGGTGGCACGGCTGGAACGGCTGACGGCACACGGATGCGCTACCGTGTGCAGCGCCGTTGAGTCGGACGTCGCGACCAACACAGCAGTCAGAGTCGCAACTCCTGAGGTCCAGGATCAGGCCACGGCTCACGAGGACCACACCCGGTAGGCTTCGTCCACGAACCTGCTCCCGGCCACTGCACCCAGGCAGGAGCCGTTCAGCAGGCCCCGTCCTTGGACCTTGTACAGGCCGACAGACTCGACCTCGAACAGACACACCGGAGCTCGACCTGGCCGACACGTACGGGTCCCACGTCCGGCTCAGGAACGCTGCCAGGAACTCGTCCTCTCGAGCGGCGCACCGCTTCCTCTGCCTTCGCGGCCTCCACCCTCGAGCTCTTTTTTTCCACGTTCCTTCTTCTCCTCCTCTTCTTTTTCATTTCTTGTTATCGCCTTGGCCAGGGCGCCGCCAGGTACTCTCGGGTGCACACTGCAGCTCATAAGCTCGCGGCCCACGTCCTAGTCCGGCACGTCACTCGGTACGGCTCCGCACCGCTCGGCGATCCTCAATTCAGCCAGAAATCCCCTGGTACCTGGATCCTCGGCCACCCTGAAACTCGCCCGCCTCCGTGGTCCTCCGTACACACGCCCGCATCTTACCCGGCAGAACGTCTCGCTCGTCCCTTGTCGATGTGCGACGCTCTGGTGACACTGGCGCTTGATGGCATGGGTGTGGCTACGGAGCAGTGAACCCGCATCGGAGGCGCGATGCTCCATGCGGGGAATGGCCAGCCCGTCCAGCGAACAGCTTGCGTCGAGACGCGATGCTCGGCGCAACCGGGACCATTAGCCAGGCCACGTTCATCGCTGTGCCAAACGGCTGACCGAGGAGACGCCTCGCCGAGATCCGCGATGCCCTCGGCAAGGAAGAGAACAGCAGGCCAGGCCGCGCCCCGAGATGCAGTACTCGTGCCAGACATGCCGCCCCAGCTGGTGGTTGGACGGCAGCAGCGTGGATGGCCGCGTTCCCTGGCCGGAACCTGGATCGCCTGCGTCCGACGCTTCGGCCCGCTGTCTCCCGTCTGCCGCTGCTTTGGCTCGTTCCCAGCCACAAAGCCTACCACCACGTCATGATCACACTTGGCCCAATCGTGGCGCGCCACCTCTATGGGCCACCACTGGTCATCAGCTGATTGGAGCAGAGTTGCCTCGTAGTCGCACGTGTCTTGTCCCGCACTTCCGTCGTTGTCGTTTTTTGTTCACTCATCACACCACTCTTTCTCAGCAAATCTGCGTTGCCCGCGGCATAATTCAATTTAAACGTGAGACGACTGAGTTGTTGGACACCAATTTTAGTGAAGCATACCAACATTTGGCCAAGCGAACAACTATCGCTCATTTCGAAGCCATTGACGATGAAGCGTGTACGACGATAGCCCCAATTTCTGCAGCCGTTGAAAGTGACACCGTGGTAGCCGATACAGTCGATGTCAATCCGAAGCTGTCATGCGAACAAAAAGAGCAAATCCGCTGTATCCTTCGCATGTTTAGCGACTGTTTTGCGTCTACATCTAAGATTAAACAAACGCCAACCGTAAAGCACCGCATTGTCACTGACCATGCTGAACGACCCATACGTCAGCACGCCTACCCAGTATCACAAAAGGAACAAGAGGCAATACGTTTTCAAGTAGGGCAGATGCTCGAAGATGGCATATACCAACCCTCGAACAGTCCATGGTCATCCCCCGTCATACTAGTAAAAAAGAAGGACGGCACTCTCCGTTTTTGCGTCAATTACCGCAAACTCAACAGTCTCAAAGAAAGACATTTATCCGCTTCCGCGCATCGCCGACTCACTAGACCGCCTCCGACGCGTCCGATACTTCTCTATGGATTTACGCAGAGGCTACTGGCACATCGAAATTGATGAACGCGATCGAGCGAAAACAGCATTCATAACGCCTGATGGTCTGTACAAATTCAAGGTGCTGCCCTTCGCTCTGTGTTCTGCCCCTGCGACATTCCAAATGATGATGGATACAGTGCTCTCCTGTCTCAAGGGGTAAGCATGCCTTGTTTACTTGGACGACGTCGTTGTCTTCTCCCAAACGTTTGAGCAGCACTTGCAGCGACTTAGATCTCGGTTCGCTGCAATTCGCACACAGGCCTATCAGTGAAAGCAGAAAAATGTCATTTTGGTTACAACAAATTAAAGTTCCTCGGCCACCTTGTTAGCCCTGATGGTAGTCGGCTGGACCCAGACAAAACATTGGCTGTTGCAGATTTTCCACCACTTGCCAACAAACGTGATGTGCGTCGATTTTTAGGCCTCTGCGCATACCACAGACGCTTTGTGCAAAATTTCGCAAACATTGCCGAACCCCTCACTCGTCTGACAAAAGAAGATGTTCCCTTCATCTGGGGCCCTGAGCAAACACGCGCTTTCTCCGAGCTCCAGCAGCGTCTCCAGTCTGAGCCCTTACTCAGACACTATGATGAATATGCCGACACTGAACTATACACAGACGCCAGTAACATCGGCCTTGGTGCAGTCCTCGTCCAGTGGCAAGGCGGCGTCGAACGCTCTAATGCTTATGCGAGCCGGAATTTATTATCTGCGGAAGCGAATTACACAACCACTGAAAAGGATTGCCTAGCCTTTGCCTGGGCAACAGCTAAATTCAGACCGTATCTTTCGAAAAGTTAATTCGAGCGCGAAAACTTGACACGATCACTCACAAACGCACACACCCATGCATCAAACACACAGCGCTCACTTCCAACTGATTTATTCATAGCTCGAAGGCTTGAATATATACAGGACACATTGTACGCACACACACCAAAAAAGGCCAACAGCATACATTATCAAAACGTACAGTTAATCAATGTCATAGCCTCGGAGCGATAAACTGAAGTTCGCTTGGTAACAACGAAATAGAAGGGGCGCTTACACAGTGATTTTTATTTTTTTCAATGAGACAGGCCTCTAACACTTCACGTGCAGTTTTTTTGCGCTTCTGCCTAGAATCTTAGTCTCAGAAAATCGTGCGTCACAACCACACGCAATGACATGCGCAACCAGGTGAGCATACTTGTCATCTCTTTTTGTTAATTTTTGGGCGTGTTCGCTTAATCGATTATTATACACCGATCGGTTTGGCCAATGTTCACTTTTCCGCAGGATAAGGGTATGGAGTACACAACCCCCAAGGAACACTTAACAAAGGCCCTCTCATGTTTCTTCTGACTGCTGCACTTCTTTCTATCGCACACACGTTGGCACAGTCTTCCAATTTTTTTTATGGTGCGGAAAACACTATCGGTACGCCGTGCCTGGCCGTGACTTTCTTAAGGTTTGCGAGACCTTATGGATATATGGCACAACTTGTGGCCTAATCCTTAAGGGCTGGGTAGCAGTCATCGCTTCCCGTGTTCCAGGTTTAATCTTCTGCAGAAGTAATTCAGCAACGGCCGTAATGACGATCGAGAGAACCCAGCAGCCTCTTCTTGGCTCACTTGATTAAGGAAACTAGGGCCCGTATTCACAAACGCTCCTCGACTCAACCTTTCACTCGAAACGCTCCTTGAGTGGCGTTTTTCCATTCACAAACCGCCCTTCACTTAAAACGCTTCCTTCACTTGAGAAAATCTTGAGCGTTTCCTCGAGATTGTCAAGGAAGCGATCGACCTACCTTGAATCGTCCCTCGAGTGAAATATTTGCGCCAGCATCGCGTCCATGGCGGAGCCCATCTCGCTTTGACGGCGTTGATTGATTAATTTCGCTGCCACCGCCGCGTTCTTTCGACAATGATGGTGCGCGTTTACTACGGAGCTGTCTTCGAACGGTTGAGCAACGGCTACTGTGGCACCGGGACAAGCGGGCGTGGTGTCAAGAGTAGCACTCACCAGTGCCGTGATGTGTTGTGTTCCGTGCATTAGCCAGTGGATTACATGCCTTCGGGTGTGCGTATACTCCTCGTGCGAGTGCTCCATGATTTATTGCGGATTCCAGTGCTTTCAAGTGTTTTGATGAAGCTCGCACACCGCATCAGTTGAAGCGTGGTGCGAAAGCTTGATAAGCAAGCGGCATAGCAAACTTTTGATGCGCTGGGTTCACCGTACTTTAGAGTGGCTTCCTCTCCGGTGAACCTTTGCTGCCCTAGCCGAAATTTGCGACGAAGCACACCTCCGTTAGACGACCATCTGTACCAATGAGAAGGTAAGTTCTCCTGTGTTTTTTTGTTTTTTTCCAGCTTCGGTGAGATTACTATTAAAGACAGTTTAGGAAAAGCACAACACAATGCATTGGGCGCAATGAGTGTGCTGCTTTAGCTACCCCGCGTGAAACATAGCTTCTTTATACAGTGTCTATGCAGCTCATAATACCAATGAACAACCAAGGACACATTTAGGGGATCAAGCAGATGATCATGCTCTGTGAAACCTGCATGTACGCAAATGTGCGTGGAGTGTCGTATGAAAACGCAAACATGAAATATAAATACAGCAGATGCATAATGAGATTGTTTTTTTTTAATTTAACCCTATTACTACCCCCCGAAGAATTGCTGGCTATAGCACTGATTCGTGAAATTAGATATTGAAATTATATACCCATATGCCTGGTCAGCTGCCCAAGTGCCTGAGCCAAACATGTGTCAAAATAGCCAAAGCTCAATACTTCAACCATGTCTGTTCTTGAACGCGAAACATACTAATGAATGTGTGCACCGCTAGAATTAAAGGAAAATGCGGCTTTTGTATCCAAGCTATTACGTTTTTCTAGTATAATTTCTTGCCTTTTTGTGCAGGGGACCATCTGCCGACAGAAGAACACAGAGTAAAGGCCTCCTAAAATCTGCCGTATTATCAATGAATTGCAGAGTTTGCACGACTGTATACAAAAGCACAAAAACAGCAGTGAATGCGTGCAGCTACACTGCATTAGGCGCGCTATGGTGTCTACTTCCTTAATCTTATTTATTATGTCCTCCGAGCTCGTACTTTATCTTTACAGTATGTAGGTTGCATAAGTTTGATTGATGAACACTTTTCATTTACATTCTTATGTTTGCCACGTTGCTCCTCATCAGCCACATGTAATAAAGGTCCACTTGTCATTCACAACTTCTGTTTTGTTCATTTGTCAATACATAATTATCGTCGTGTTTGTCTTTTCATGATGAGACAGGACTGTAAAAACCGATTCTCCGATTCTACATGAAAGCAGTTCTAGGAAAATTAAACTTGTTTTATATAAAGCAGCACCACTCCTCTTCCACGGAACTGAGATGGCGTGGTTCTAACTGGTAGACTTGCTAATGATGCAGCAATAGTGGATATTTTATTTACAGGGTTCTGACCAGATCCACGATGACTGCAATACTCTTGAGCATTTTTCATTGCTTTGTTGCACTGGCCTTCAATAAATCAGCAGAATAATATACGCCGCTCTTGACGACACTTTCTCGAAGGTTGAGAGAACCCACAGGATAGTTTTTAAAACAGAACAGCGCCAAAAGTCAGACGTGGCTTCAATTTTATGATTTCCAAGAAAATAAAACATTCCCTATAATTTATGTTGTGCTGGGGCTTTGGAATGCAGCACAGACCCCACAATCTTTTTCAACAGGTATTTCCACTAGTTATATTGCAAATAAAATCCAAAACATTAGTGCGAAGGTCATTTATGCACTAACGAATGTGCTTCTGAGCATGCAGATAAGGAGACGGGAAAAAAATTTAAGACGTTGCCGCTGTGTGAAGTTGGAGACGGAAGCTACACAAATTTAATGGTTACGTCTATGCGAATCTGTCAAATTAGACACATCCACAAATGCAGGGCAAATAGAAAAACAATGCAAAAACAATAACATATTCCTTGGAAGTTTAAAATGTTAAAGTTGACACACACACACACACCAGTCCATGTTAACCTACTATATATGTTGCTAAATGAAGAAAACAACGTTAAAATGTATTTTTCGCCAATAGTGAAAGAAAGGCACACGATCGCTTTTCTTAACTTGCGTAGCAGTCTAATTCGAACGCTCAGCCACGAGTATAACATGCCTAGTTTTTAACGCTACCCTGGTATAACCTTGAATATCAGTTGCGAGCAATGTCTTTCAAATTTCCTATTATACGTAGAGGAACAACTACGAAAACGCCACGGTGAAATTCGCAGTAAATGAGAAAAGTAAACATTGCACAGGCCCCTGAAATCAGGAACTGTGCACGTACTCCCGTAGCGAGAACGAATTTACGTACGAGTAATTCTTATACATAATGCGGTGGTGAATGCTAAAACCGCACCAATATAATGTGACATGTAGTAAAAAAAATACTCATTCCACCGCGTTATACATTCGGTGGCTACATTAGTGATCGGAAGACTCTCAATAAAGCGAAAGTAAACAAAGCAACAAACCATCTGTTGCACTTCCTGTCATCACTCACGTAGTTCGTTAGTCACCCCGGCGAAAGTAGGCTCTCAAACGACACACACGCAAACACTACCGTAAATATAAACTGCAATTAATAGACGCATACAAGATAAAATAAACTAAGCAGGTAGACACGTTCAGCAGCAGACGAAATGCCATCAGCTGTTCGTTCAGCTGCCTGGGTGTGACTGTTGCCAGACTTGAAGCAGGGTTTCGCTAACTCTATCAGCACAAGGCTTAGGGAAACGACACTAGCACTATAAATGCACGTATTTTGCTGTAATGTCAATTGAGCAAAAAGAATAACTAGAAAAGGCGTTCTTTTAATGCACAAAGATAGGCAATTCTTAACCACAATTGCGAATACTCTCGTTATCAGGCGCTTTTCTCGGCGCATGCAGTTCATCAAGTGTAGGGAGCTTTTTCAAGGCCTCCCTTGGCGAAGGAAGTGTGAAGGAGCGTTCATGAAACGCAACGGCCCCTTGAGTGGAGGAGCACGCTACACCTTGACTTCGTCAAGTCGAGGGGAACCCTTAAGTGAAGGAGTGTTTGTGTATACGGGCCTAAGTTTCATGCCGTGTGAGCACGACCTTTTTAGCGCTGATTCCAAGCAAAGAGACGCAACGCCCCTCTTCACAATCTTTGAGTGGGCAAAATCGTACGACAACAGCTGCTTCTCAACACGTGGATGATAAGACCAGCAAAGATACTCATCGTTCCACGTGAGCCTTAAGTCTAAAAACTGCAGACAGGCTTCTTGAAGCAATTCAACAGTAAATGAAAGCCCTCGTCCTAGTCTTATAAAAACGTTTAAAATAAAATCAGGGGATGTAAGGTCACCCTGTTTATCTAAAAGAATTGAAAATCGTCAACGTACCTAAAAACCTTTAAAACCTCCCCCTTTAAAAACATTGTTCAAGTCCCTATCTACATTCGCTAAAAAATATCGCAAAAGACCGGTGCGACACAGGAACCAATGCAGATTCCTTGCCGCTGTGGTTGTGACGCACAATTTTATGAGACGAAGATTCTAGGCAGAAGCGCATGTAAAACTGCACGTGAAGTGTTAAAGGCCTTTTTCATTGAAAAAAAAAATAAAGATCACTGTGTAAGCGCCCCTTCTCTTTTGTTCTTACCAAGCGAACTTCAGTTTATCGCTCCAAGGCTATGACATTGATTAACATTATGTTTTGATAATGTACGCTGTGGGCCTTTTTCGATGTGTGTGCGCACAATGTGTCCTGTATATATATTTAAGCCTTGGAGCTATGAATAAATCAGTTGGAAGTGAGCACTGTGTGTTTGATGCATGGCTGTGTGCGTGTGTAGGTGACCGTGTCATGTTTTCGCGCTCGAATTAACTTTTCGAAATGCTCTACCAACTAGCCCAACAACAAGTTCTCTTAGAATACATTTCTAGTACAGTGCGCCTGTCTTTTAACTCGTTAGACCTTGTGTCTATTATTGATGGACTTGTGCGCAACACCATGACGAAAGCGATGCTTTTCTTGATTTTTGAATTTTGTATTTATTGATGTTTTTGTATTTGTTGCACCTTGCTCATTATTGTACCTTGCATGTTGTTTATTATACCCTAATTTGTCTTGTAGAGCAACTCGATTCCCTAGTCAAGATGTTTCTTGTTAATTTATTTGATAGAAAACATTCATTTGTTTGTATTTGCCACCACTCGAATAACGACTGTTTATATTTCTATTCTTTTATTCACACTTCTGGCAGTTCTTGTTTGACTATGGTACCCGTGTAAGATAACACGTGATGTTGTTATTTTCTGAGTACTCTACTTGCGGTATGTTTCTACTTTGCTGAAAGGGTGGCACGACCAAGTCAGGCTTTTACTTAGCCTTTAGTCGTGTCCCCCAAGGCAATCTTGTTCAATTTTGCCTTGAATAAAAGCAAACCAAACCAAACCATCGAGGCCACAAGCCATGCAAGGAAGTGTGCCTTCATCATACGCAAGGGTTTCCCTCCTGAGGAAGTCTGTGCCTTATTCGGAGGTGTTCAACCATCTTGGAGACATGTCAAAAGGGTCTGCAAGATTCTCAAGGCGGAACTTTGGCGTCAGGTGCGTTTGTTTCATGACTGGCTCCGCGTGGTCTACTACAGTCTTCTTCCGCAATGGCAGGCTGCTCAACACCTTCGATGGCTGAGGCAGCAACTGGGCGTACTCACGGAAGTGAGGTGAAAGCAGGTGCTGAACCCACTTCGTAAGGTGGTTGATAAGCAAAGAAGGGAAGAACAGAAGCGCATTGTGGTGCTACAGGACGCATACGTTCCGGCAGAAATCAAGAGATGGCTTCGGAAGGGACCAAAGTTTGCCGTTCCGCCTCGCATTTTGCCCATGAGCTTGTCGGACTAAACAGGGACTTGTCTGTGAAGGCCAATCAAGACCGGGACAGATGCCTACAAGATGGTATGAAATGTTTATCGAAATGTGCACCGCAGAATCAAGATAAACCTAAAGTTAAAGGCTTGAATATCCTCGTGTCGTTCTTTAAAAACCACACATTATTGTTAATGCTAGCCGACAAAGAAGGTTGCTTCGTTGTCTAGCCTGAGGAAGCATACAAAGAAAAAGCATTTGCGGCTATCAAGAATAACTTAAGCCCAGTTAAGTTGGGAGTGACTTGCGTTAGGTATAAGTTCGCTGATTTTTGCAAGAATGCGGGGCTTACAATGTTAGCTAAGGACATAAAGAACAGCAAAGAAAGCAACCTAAACGTTTTTTTCTCGGCCAAGACGCACAAACCGGATATACCTTTTCGCACTATTGTTAGTGAAGGAGGGTCTTGAAGATTAACGTTAGCAGATTTCTTCAGAGCAAGCTAAAGAATCTCGTGGTGAATGACCCTTTCTGTACGAAGAGCTCAAGTGATGTGTGCGACTTTTTTCGGTCTCACGTTACTACAGGCAACGCCTTTTCAGTGGATGTTGTAGATCTGTATGATTCCGTGCCGCATGACAAGCTTCTAGCCTCTGTAAAATTCTGCATAGAAGATAATGGTGACGTCGATTTTATCAATGACGCGGGCGTTAATGTACACAATTTCTTATCGCTTTTAGAATTTTATCTCAATGCAACTTTTATTATGTTTGACGAAACGCCCTTTCTTCAGCGGCAAGAAATCTGCATTGGTTCCTGTGTCGCTCCGGTCCTTTGCGATATTTTTTAGCGAATGTAGATAGGGACTTGGACAATGCTTTTAAAGGGGGGGGGGGAGGTTTTAAAGGTTTTCAGGTACGTTGGCGATATTTAATTTTTTTGGATAAACAAGGTGACCTTACATCCCCTGATTTTATTTTAAACGTTTTTATAAGACTAGGACGAGGGCTTTTCTTTACTGTTGAATTGCCTCAAGAAGCTTGTCTGCAGTTTTTATACCTAAGGCTCACGTGGAACGATGAGCATCTTTGCTGGTCTTATGATCCTCGTGTTGAGAAGCAGCTGTTGCCGTACGATTCTGCCCACTCAAAGATTGTGAAGAGGGGTGTTGCGTCTCTTTGCTTGGAATCAGCGCTAAAAAGGTCGTGCCCACACAGCATGAAACTTAGTTTACTTAATCAGGTGAGCCAACTCGAAGCTGCTGAATTCCCTCGATCGGTCATTGCGGCCGTTGCTGAATCACTTTTGCAGAAGATTAAACCTGGAACACGGGAAGCGATGACTGCTACCCAGCCCTTAAGGATTAGGCCACAAGTTGTGCCATATATCCATAAGGTCTCGCGCAACCTCAAGAAAGTCGCGGCCAGGCACGGCGTACCGATGGTGTTTTCTGCACCAGAAAAAATTGGAAGACTGCCAACGTGTGTGCGATAGAAAGAAGCGCGGCTGTCAGAAGAAGCATGAGAAGGCCTTTGTTAAGTGTTCCATGGGGGTTGTGTACTCCATACCCTTATCCTGAGGAAAAGTGAACATTGGCCAAACCTAACGGTGTATTAATGACCGATTAAAGAAACACGCTAAAAAATTAACAAAAAGAGATGACAAGTATGCGCACCTGGTTGTACATGTAGTCTCGTGTGGTTGTGACGCACGATTTTCTCAGACGAAGATTTTAGGCAGAAGCACAAGTAATACGGCTCGTGAAGTGTTAGAGGCCTTTTTTATTGAAAAAAATAAAGGTCACTGTGTAAGCGCCCCTTTATTTCGTTGTTACCAAGCGAACTTCAGTTTATCGCTCCAAGGCTATGACATTGATTAACTGTACGTTTTGGTAATGTATGCTGTTGGCCTTCTTTGGTGTGTGTGCGCACAATGTTTTCTCTATATATTCAAGCCTTCGAGCTAAGAATGAATCAGTTGGTAGTTAGCGTTGTGTATTTGATGCATGGGTGTGTGCTTGTGTGAGTGATCGTGCCAAGTTTTTGCGCTCGAATTAACTTTTTGAAATGCTCTACCAACTAGCCCAACAACAAGTTCTCACCTGTATGGTCGCCCGTTCAGAGTTGTTAGCGATCATCATGCGCTCTGCTGATTGGCGAACCAAGGACCCTTCCGGACGTCTGGCCAGGTGGAGCTTACGCCTTCAGGAGTTCGATTTGACAGTCGTGTACATGTCTGGCCGGAAGCATACTGACGCGGACTGCCTTTCCCGAGCTCCTCTTAAGACAGCGTTTGGTGATCACGATCTTGACGGCCGTTTTCTCTGTGCCGTTAGTGTATCCGACTTGGCCGAACAGCAGAGGAACAATTCAGAGCTTCGACGATTCATCGAATATCTCGAAGGCCGTACGCCGCATCCACCACCAGCATTAGCCCGCTCGCCATCATCGTTCTGCGTTCGCAGAAACATCCTCGATAAAGGAAACGTCTACCCTTACGCGATTGAGTACCTGCTCGTCGTCCCGCCAGCGTTATGAGCCGATGTCTTGTCCACATGTCACGATGAACCTTCCTCAGGCCACTTAGGATTCACACGTACCTTGGCCCAGATTCGCAAACACTGTTACTGACCTAAGCTCAATCGAGACGTGAAGCATTACGTGAAGACGTGTCACGAGTGCCAGTGTCGTAAAGCACAACATCAGCACCCAGCCGGCTTTTTGAAGCCCGTCATTCCTTCGACACAACCGTTCCAGCAAATTGGCATGGATCTACTCAGACCTTTTCCTATGTCTCGTGACGGCAAACGCTGGATTGTAGTCGCTACTGATTACATGACGCGCTACTGCGAAACAAAGGCATTACAACGTGGCACCGCCATTGAGACTGCCCACTTTTTTATGAAGAACATCGTCCTCCGACACTGAGCACCAGTAGTTGTGATAACTGATCGTGGCACCGCTTTGACCGCCCGGATGATACAAGACGTCTTGCAGCTTAGTGGCACAGTACAACGAATAACTACTGCATACCACCCACAAAGCAACGGCCTTACAGAGCGACTAAACAAGACGATCGCTGACGTGCTATTCATATACGTTGAATAAGACCACAAAAACTGTGATGACATCCTCCCTTACGTCACGTTCACTTACAACACCGCTGGCAAGAAACAACTGGATTCACACCATTCCGTTTGCTTCTCGACAGGGAGGTCACTACAATGCTGGATGCCATGCTTCTACCAAACAGACGCCAGATTAGTGTCAAGACGAACGAATTTATTAGACTGGCAGACGCAGCTCGTAAGCTTGCAGCCAAACGAATCCACAAGCAACAATGCATCGACTCGCTGCGGTACAACGCTTGTCGACGCGATGTCTCTTACCAACCCGGAGAACGAGTATGGTTGTGGACTCCCATTCGACAACGGGGCCGGTCGGAAAAGTTGTTACGCCTCTATTGAGGTTCCTGTAGAGTTGTGCGCCGCCTCAGCGAAGTGAACTACGAGGTTCTTGACGAGGACAAGGCTCGTAAATCCCGCCTTTCACTACAGCCACACGTCGTCCATGTTTCGAGGATGAAACCATTTTACCAATGAAGACTATTCGTCAAACTTCCTTGAATAGACTTACAGTGATTGTGAACACTCCCTTGTGTACTGATAATCGTATGTCTTTTCTTTTCATCTGGTAATTATGTTGTGACATCGGGACGATGTTCTGTGGGAAGGGGGGTAATACCACTAGTACAAGTTCTGAAAGTATTATATCCATAGATGCTGGCAGGCTTGTATGTACCGCTGTTCAGAAGAGAACGAAGATGCGCGTGCCGAGAAAAACGATAAAGTCACATTGCCGTTGTTCGAATCAGTTTGACGTCCTTGTGTGCCATTATCAACAGGTTACAGTTACGTTGTAACGTGACAATATCATGACGACATTCACCGCGCACTCTGTTTTGCTTCACCTCGGTGTCCCTTTTAGTCTGTATTCACCGCGACTGATACTGACGTCGACGTAAGTTCGGATGGCACCGCTCATAGCCAAATGGATGACGTCAATATCACCCAGGAGGGCGTATTCGAACTGCTATTAAATTTAAATTCGAAGAAAGCGAATGGACCAGACAAGATCCCGACCAAGTTTATTCAAAAATATGCTGAATGGGTGTCTCCTTAGTCAACACTGATATTTGAAAATCATTGAAAACACATTTTGTGCCACAAGACTGACGCAGTGCGGTAGTCAATTCAGTGTTTGAGGAAGGAATCCCAATGACGGTGAATAATTACCGGCCTATATCACTGACATCTATCTCTTGTAAACTTTTAGAACACATAATAGCTAAGCATATGATTTGTTACTTTCAAAATAACTCTTTTCTTTACCCCCATCAGCATGGATTCAGATCAAGCTTCTCCACTATCACACAACTGATACAGACAATTCACGATATCACTAAGGCAATTGATACTAGGGAGCAAATTGACGTAATAGCCATATATTTTGCTAAAGCCTTCGATAAGGTGCTACACAATAAGCTAATTTACAAGCTGGAAACAGTCGAACTTAATGCTACTGTTATAGAGTGGATTAAGGCATACCTAACTGATCGCAAGCAGCAGGTAAAATTGAATGGGCATGTCTCTGACTCACTGTCAGTGCTTTCGGGAGTCCCGCAGGGATCTGTTCTGGGACCACTGTGGTTTTTGGGGTATAATAATGACATCTCTGCTCTTATGGAGCCAGGTGTGCACCTTAATCTATTCGCAGATGACTGTTTATTTTATTCCACTGTACGAAACAAAGAGGATCAATTTAAAATAACATATCTTTACAGGCCTTGAGGAAATGGTGTGAAAAATGGAATATAAAAATTAATAATTCTAAATCGTTATACACACACATTACAACAAAGAAGAGCCGTCTTGTATTTTCATACACCATCGAATGCAAGTGTTTATTAAATACTACTCAATTTAAATGTCTAAGATTGACGATCACGGAAAATTTATCTTCAAACATACACATTAATATTGTTTGTTTAAAGGCATATGGAAGGCTATGTTTTCTACGAAAAAAACTAGAAGGTGCAACAGCCGATGTGAAACTTGCTCCTTATAAAACCTCTACAAGGCCTGTTCTTGAGTACGCGTCGGTGGTATGGAGCCCTCATCAAAAATATTTAAAGAAACAAATAGAAAAAATTCAAAGGTACGCGGGGCGAATTGTATGCTCCCGGTATCGAAGCACAGAATAAGTTACAGAAATGCTTCATTCTTCTGGCCTCCATTTGTTAGAAACGCGCTGACAGAAAAAACGTCTGAAACTATTATTTCAAATTCTAAATGGCCAAATAAATATTACCAAGGAAGTATACTTACTGCCACCAGGTAAAAAGAGCTCAAGAAGCAACCACAACAGGGTAATTTAAACGTACAGGACACGTACGGTTAGATTCAAATACTCCTTTTTTCCTAATACAATTGAAATGTGGAATGAATCGCCGGTGTGTGTTGTTGACCAGAACGATTTGTCAAAATTTGAACAGACCTTGGATGATTATCTGTACAATTGTAGCACTTCATCTTGATCCATTCTGTATTTGTGTATTTGCTAATAATGTACTCTTTGGTATAATGTTTTCTTATGTTACCCTCTCTGTAAGGACTCTCGAATGAGAGTTGACAGTATTGCCTCATAAATAAAATAAATAAATAAATAAAATAAAACACTGTTATCTGCTCTCATCACGACGAGCGTACTTCAAGCTAAAGAAGAGATGAGGGTAACATGACAGGAGGAAACGTTCTTTGTCAGCGAGCTTCACCAACCTTGGCCGATGAGCACTCGAAGTACTTCGCCTAGAGCAAGGACGATTCCATAATCTTGTGGAGAGGAATAGTTGTCCATCGTTGTGCTCAGTACGTGACGGAATCCGAACAGCAACGATGATAGGCTGAGCATGCAAATGAGTGCGACCCACACCTGCGAATATGAAAGTGTCGGAGATTAGGCATTCAAACAACAGCACATGCAAAAAGAGGAAGTCAGTAAACGCCTGCTATAAGAACGAGTTGTTGGTAAGCGTTTGCGGTGTCATGTCTTCTTTCTTGTGTCCATGTTTGCGCGCCGAGAATGAAGACGTGCCAACTAGCTCAGCTCCCTGTTAATCTAAGTTCGGACAGTAGGCTTTGTTTTTTTAGTATTAGACCATGCTAGACCTCGCTCGGAAAGGCATTTCTTACGCAGGCATTTGAACATTTTGTCAAAACACATTACTCGAGTTTATTGGTGCAGAAATGAGTAATGCGGCGTAGTGCGAAAGGTAGTGCTCTAGAAAAGTGAATGCTACAACAGTCAAACATAAATTGTCCCCTGAAATGAAACTGTAAGGTTGTGTGCATTTTGCATAGTCCAGCATTTTTGACTATCAACACATATATGAGCTCCCGTGCACTAAAAAAATATATGCAAGTGATCGCTGATATCAGGTCTTTTCATGTTATGTTTCCTGACAGAAGTTTGCACTTTTTTCAGGTAAAAGCATGAACAAAAATGTTCAAGCCTCAACCCTCTGTCACATGCCTCGCCGCGGTGGTCTAGTGGCTAAGGTACTCGGCTACTGACCCGCAGGCCGCGGGTTCGAATCCCGGCTGCGGCGCCTGCATTTCCGATGGAGGCGGAAATGTTGTAGGCCCGTGTGCTCAGATTTGGGTGCACGTTAAAGAACCCCAGGTGGTCGAAATTTCCGGAGCCCTCCACTACGGCGTGTCTCATAATCATATGGTGGCTTTGGGACGTTAAACCCCACATATCTATCAATATCAACCCTCTGTCACATAGTCTGTTGCTTTTTTTTCACCTCTAGGGACAATGATGAGTGTAGCGGTGTCAGTTTAGCGATTCATTCTTCGGATTAGCTATGCTTCTTTTGGGAACATACAATTTTGTGTGGGGCGAGTCGCTGTTTCGATTATATTACCGTAATGAAGCGTCCTTGGTGATATGAGGCTATCAATTGATCTAGTACTGGTCTCTGACATGCAAGTTAACAATTACAATCAAAAATATAAACAGAAATATAAACAAACATAATTATTAAAATATAAACATTATAAACATAAACAGGTTGCACGACCTCCACTGCACGAACGCACACTACGGTGCTAGGATAAAATGCATCAACTGATAAACTATCTACAACGACGCCCATTCAAGGTACCTGCAAAAGCTTACTAAACATTTTCGTCAGAAATACTGATGCATAAAATGTTGAATCCGATGTCATCACGGCTCTGGTCAGGACAACTTGCCTATATTTCTTAGTAATTTTATCTGTATACAACCATTCTTTGCTGATATGGAACCTGCGGCAAGATGGCGACCCTGTCCCCTTCAAGGCGAGTACGAGAGATCCGGAAATATTGTTGAAAAGAGAGGGGTTGCAATCTTGCTGTTCTATATCAGCAACAAATTGCTGCTTTGGTCGCAGCGAGATGACGCGAAAAAAGACTGTGGTTGCTCTGGCTTCCGCTTGAACGCGTTGCGAGCAGCAACCGGAGCGCGCAGGCCACGAGTCGTCGTGTTTCCTTTCACAAAAATTGACACTCTATGACTAAAGATACAGCGATAAAGCATACGAGTTGTTTTTATTCGCTTTTAAGAGAGCTTATGCTAAGTCAATTAGGTGAAAGACAAACAAAGCCAAAAAAGCAACAACACCATGGATTAGTGACAGCACGTTGAAGTTGATCAAAATAAAGGTGATCTTTTTGAACAGTTCATAAGCCCAAGAGGCACAGCATCTCAAGCAAGGTGTCATACGACTATCTACCTCCCCATACGCTGCGCCGGCACTTCTGGCAGAGAAAAAAGGGGAAAGACGCGCGCGCTTCTGCTTCGACTACCGCAAGCAAAACGAATTGACGAAGCCTGATTATCAGCCCATCCCTCGTTTCGATGAAGATCTCGATTCTCTGGGGAAATCTACGTACCTGTCGACGTTAAACATATAGTCAGGTTACAACCACGTGAATATTCACCCTCATGACATTCTGAAAACAGCGTTTGCCATACCTACCATTCACTACGAGTGGCTCACATGCCTATTGGTCTTTGGAATGCTCCGGTCCCCTTCGAACGGGCTGTATAATTTATATTGCAGAACCCCGTTTGCAGAACATCACGAATTACTTTGATAACGTTGTTGCTTACTCTGAAACGTTTCCAGACCATCTGAGGCATATAAAGGGCGTTTTAAAAGCTTTCAAAAGCGAAAGTGTCAAGCTGAAATAAAACAAACGTTAATTCGCTCGAACCTCCATTAAGTACCTGAGACACCAGGTTTCGCATGGAACCATCACTTCAAAGCAAAGCAAAGTGGACACAATCCTACGGTTTCCGACACCATCACGCCCTAAAGAGTTGAAGCGTTTTCTCGGCACTTTCAATGTTTACCGTTGATATATCGACCACTTCAATCGAATCACTCACCTATTGACATGCCTGCTCAGCAAAGACGCCACCTGGAACTGAGATTCCGAGTGTAGACTGGAGTAAGATGCGCTACCGTTGCGTCACCGGGTCACTCAGAGTATGAACTGGCTTTCACTCAGCTCAAGAAACGCGTGACAGAAGAGTCCATTCTTAACATCTGCTATGCCGCTATGCCTTGTGTGCAATACTTCAATGCATCCAACAGAGGTATTGGCGACGTCTTGAAGCAGGCTAATGATGAAGGTAAAGGACACCCAATTGCATACCATTCACGAAAGTTACTAAAGCACAAAATTAATTACGCCATCACAGAACATAAATGTTGAGCAAATATTAACGCCATTGATAAATAGCTCTGGTATCAACACGGGAAACCTTTCACTGTGATCACGGATCACGCAGCAATGCAATGGCTTAAAAGCATCAAGAATCCTAGAGGCCGACTGTTCCGGTGGTTCTTGAAACTCTCCATGTACGACGTGAACGTCAAGCACCAAAATGGCATTGGCAACATTGAAGCTGATGCACTATCTCGTAGCCCTATTGTTCAATTTCTATCTGCTGAGCAACTGCGAGAGCATTAAAATGACGAACCACCCGGAAAGCATACCATTGAGAACGGACTGAGTATAGTTACATGCAGAGGAATATGAAATGTTTATGTGCCTTTTGTCCTCCGGTATTCTCTTCTCCAAAAAGCTCATGACCCTTGCGGTCGACCTTGGTAAAGAAAACGTTGCGGCAGTACTATTCTGCACAGTACTATTCGTCCGACATCATTACTCACGTGAGTGAGTACATTCGGCACTGCGATACTTGCCAGCGCTGCAAAAAACCGAAGACCAACATATTTGCGCAGCGCAAGACTACTAATAGTTACGACATAACTACAGAAGAAGAGACAAGGACAAAAAAGTACCGCCATATCCACGAAGTGAATGATGATGAGTGGGCGAAGCTCCGGAGGTAAACGTGGTAAACCATGAATCCTCTGTACATTTTGCCCACTCGATTTTATTACATCGCTCCCCCTAGCGTACGTCGCCGCACTAAATCGAACGATTGCCTTCAACCAATGACACGCGCTATATGTGACATCATTCCTATTTTATAAGATCTCGCGTCTTTCATCAACTACAAGTACCGCTTTCTAGTTTATAACATCTTGCATCTTTTCATCATCAGCTACAAGTACCACCATCTAGTAAACACTACAAGAACTAAACGAGAGGTGGCTACATACAGGAGACGGTACCGCCATCTAGTGAACACTGCAAGAACTAAACTAGAGGTGGCTACATACAGGGGACGCACAGCCCACGCCCCAAGGAGCTTCGCCCCTAAAAGAGCGCTGTTTTTTTTTCGTAGTCGAAAACAAAAAATAACTCGTAGTTTTGCCACTCGTAGCTTATTTGCACAGTGCAAGACTCGTAGTCTTGCGCTGTGCAAATATGTTGATTCCCAATTACCAAATAGCCCAAGCATCAGTCTTACTCAAGTCCAAACAGTCTTTGCCACAAGCGGAACAGCCATTTGATCTTTGGCCATGGACGCTATCGGAGGTTTTGGCAACTACGGTTCATCCAAAAGATTCATTCACTTAGCCATTGATCATGCCACCCGATATGTCTGGGCTTTCGCACACACGAACGAGACTTGCGACGCGTACATCTCTTGCCTGAAGAGAATCTTCGCTGCTAGAAAGCCTCGGAAGTTTTTTTTTCAACCGTGGCAGAGAATTCGCTGCCGACACACTTAACCAGTTCCTCATGCACAGTAATATTCATCAGCTTTTAACGAGCTCACACTGTCCGCAGTGTAATGGCTTAAATTAGCGCACCAATCAGACGATCGTTACTCGTCTCCGATGCAAGATCAACGACGAACCCCGAAAACCGTTGCCACGTCTCTTTTCTGACGTTGTCGACGAGTCCACTAGAACACCTCACGAAGTCACAGGCTACCCTCCCTGCTTTCTGAGGTATGACACAACATCTTATTGCTATCTCCTTTCAGGCGTTGCCGAAAATCTGCAGGAAGCTCGTACAAACGCAGTCCGCAAATCAGTGGCATATCACGAAAAAAACAAGATCATACATCACAAGAAGTTCCTTCCATTATAGCTTCAAGTGGGAGACTTTGTTCTATATGAAACACCCTGGCACCCGAACCGTGGCGAACTTAGCGCAATCATGGAAGGACCCTATGCGATTATACGCAAGATTTCGGCAGTTAACTACGAGATCGATGGCAGCATGGCTCCTGTTGGCCGCCCTGACTGACATCGTTCATGTCGGGAGACTTAAACAATATCATCCGCCCCTGCATCTACGTCTCTCTTGGGGGAAGGGGGAAGCATGCGACAAACCACACGAACACGATGTGGTGGAATAGTAGCGAATGATGAAGTTGAATACAAATAAATGGTTCATCGTATATCCATCACGTCTCCTGTGTCAGATATATAAAAATGCAAAAAAGAAAAAATCTTGAAAAATAATACAGCGCGCGAAATCGAAAGTGGGACCATTATAACGTGAGTGCAATGCCTCAGCCACTGAGCCTTTGAGGGGTACGTCCTTTTAACGCTTAAACGGCGAGTTGTTCATACGCACCACTTACCGCTAGTGACTGCCATATGAAGGGGGCGGGGTTACTATCGTGTTTCAAGCATTACCAGCATGATGGCGCAATGCATGACATTGTGACGATGCGGCGGCGCGCGCTCTCATCTCCCACGCATATTTTGCCCTGTAAAGATGTGGGAGGGAACGCTCACTCGCATGCCCTTATCTCGCGGCGGGAGGATCGTACGTCTTGGCTTGCATTTAGGTTTCACCAGAACGATTCTGTTTCAGTTACCGGGAGTGCAAAGCTCACCGCGATTGTTGCTCAATCTCCGTTTGCGAAAAGAGCACGCTCTTCAGACTCGGCGAAGTAACAATTGAGACGCTTATTCGCATTAATCTCTGCCTGTGAGTGCGTTTAGTGCGTCATTTGTGCGTGAGAAACGTGAGGCACGTTTCTATTTGCTTGCCATTCTGCGCGTGACATTCCATTTTGTTGCTATTGCGTTCAATGCCTAGCATTTGCGGCAAAGCAGTGAGCTTTTAACTGCGAAGCATTTCTTAGCGAACATCAGCGACATTGAGCGTATCTATCTATCTATCTGTCCATCTATCTATCTATCTATCTATCTATCTATCTATCTATCTATCTATCTATTTATTTATCTATCTATCTATCTATCTATCTATCTATCTATCTATCTATCTATGACTTCTAGCTCTCCTGGCCGTTTCGTTATGGTATCGGTGCCAAACTTATTGTGGCATAACATGACTGTATGAAGAGCATATTTGTGTAGTCATAACATGAAAAGCATGACATGTCTGTCATAATTATCATGATTTACAATTCATGGCCGAGCAGCTCTTGCGTTGGTTTCGTTCGCATGGCATGTTGGAAAACTGGTATGTTTTGGCATGATTGCATGGCGAACACAACCAACACACTCTAACAAGAAAATCATGACATGCGTGTCATGTAACAGCATGACTACATGTCACGCTATGATGTGCCGGCAGCCATTTCATCAGCTTTACTTATACCAAATTTGCTATACGGGGCAAGGATGGATGACGAAGGTATTATACTGGTGCAAACATGATAAACATGAGATGCGTGTCATGTTGCAACACGACTATATGCTACGACGATAGTTATAGCGCGAGAACAAAACGATGACACAGAGACAAGAAGGACACGAAAGACATCGTTTTGTTCTCGCGCTATAACTATCGTCATGCCATACCAACTAGCCCAAGCTGCCACACTTCTAAGTTATATGCTACGCTCACGATGCATTCGCGGCTGTTTTGCTATAGCTTCACCTGTACCAAACTCGGTATTACGGCACGCGAACGGACGACATAGGTATATGGCACATCCAAACATGATAATCATGACATGCGTTTCATGTAACAACATGACTACATGTCACACTGAAAATGCCCTCGCGGCCGTTTCGCTAGCTACCACATGTGAAGCTTGGTATCACGTGACGCCAATAGATGACGATGGTATGCGACTGGTGAAAACATGATAATCATGAGATGCGTGTCATGTGAGAACCTGACGTGTACATGTCAGTGAAGGCGCCCATAGATTTCTACGTGACGCGGTGCGCGTACTCGCCGGCATTCATTTCGTCGGGTCACGCCGTCGTTGCCACGCCAGGCGCTGGTCCTGCCATGTACTCGCAGGCGCGCGCTGCGTAGCGTTGCTTTGACGCATGTGCGTTTCAGCGCGTCCGGAGTCCCTTTGTCACAAAAAGAGAAAGACGCAGTGTTGTCCGGGTTACGCCTCGGCGCAAAATGCAGCATGTCGCAATTCACACCCGTTCCGGCCCGACGGACGCTGGTCGCGCCTGGCGCCAGTCTATAGAGTGGTCGCGTTTAGAAAACGTAGCGTCGCTGTGCCCAGCGTACGCGCGCGTCAACGCTACGTTAGAGTATATTGGGCCCTTCCTGATGCACTCGCGGCCATTTTGCTAGCTCCACATATGCCGAATTTGATGTTCCGTGATGTCAATGAATGACGGAAGTATAATAATGGTGCAAATGTGATAAACCTGTCACGCGTGTCATGTACGAACATGACAAAATACCATGCTCACAGCGTGCTCGTGGTCAATTTGCTAGCTCCACATGTACTAATTTGGTATCTCGTGACGTGAATAGATGACGAAGGTGAATGACACATCCAAACATAATAATCGTGACACGGAAGTCATGTACGGCATCATTTGTATCCACCTGGTAATGTTGTGCTGATTTTAAAGTGACATATCGACATTTCTCATTCGTGCTTCGCATATCATCGATTCCCGCTGTACGTAGGATCTGCTAATTTTAGATGCGGAGCATCTAATACTCGAGGCTTGTAGTGCGGCGCCGTCCGCAAGCTTCCTCCTCCTTCTTCCACCATCTGTGCATCCCTTCCTCCTCTACACACCGCGCGCGCTTCACTCCTCCACCATCTGTGCACCCTTCCTCCTCTACACACCGCGTGCGCTTCTCCTCTTCACGAACATTCGCTAGCTGTATAATGTAGCGCGCATGCGCCGTCACGCTTCGAGAACATCGGCAGCTGACGCGCGCGCATGCGCCGTCGCGCTTCGAGAACATCGGCAGCTGACGCGCGCGCATGCGCCGTTGCGCTTCTCCCCCTTCTCGAACATTCGACAGCTGACAGTGCATGCGCCGTCACGCTGTATATATACTCAAGGTCGGTGCTCGCTCGCTCAGTTGCCGCTCGTCGGTTGGTTTGTACGGCGCGTCGACGTCCGAGGTCGCAATGATCGACGTCCCTTCGACCAGCGCCGGCCAAAGTGTTGGCGGAACCGCTCAAAGTTCGTCGCAATAAATAAACACCGCCCTTTCGCATACGTGTCGTACGTGTTCACTCATTTAACACCCCTCCTACAACCACGTTAACCAATTTAGCTAGCGACCCAAGTAAGTCGCAATTTAACACCCCATTTCACAACCACGTTAACCAATTTAGCCATCGACCCAAGTAAGTCGCACTTTAACACCCCTTTAACCAATTATATGCTCCGCATCCTCCTCAGTGTTCCCCCGAGGGAAGCTGCGGGCAATTTTTTTGGTCGTTGCTTGATTGAGAACACCACACGCACCATTGAAAACACAGCAGAAACTGCTGTAGGCAGAGCGTCTTTTGCCTACCGAGGTACCGCCACAGCATTTTCGTGACGTAAGTCTGGCGGAATTTGTTTATAGAGTGTTCGCCTTTTGCTACCGTAGTGTCGCTGTGCCGAGCGGGCGCGCGCGTCAGTAATGCATTGGAATATATTCCGCCTATCATGATTCACTCGCGGCCGTTTCGCTAGCTCCCCATATACCAAGTTTGGTGTTAAGTAACGCCGACAGATGACGAAGGTATATGACTGGTGCAAATAACCATGACACGCATACCATGTAAGAACATGACAACATACCACGTTCAAGCGTGCTCGCGGCCGTTTCGCTATCTCCACATATACTAAATTTAGCATCACGTGAGATGAATAGATGGTGAAGGTAAAGGACACATCCAAACATGATAATCATGACACGTAAGTCATGTAGGGTATAATTTACTTCCACCTCGTAACGTTTTGGTGATTTTAAACTTGATTGATTTGTTGGGTTTAACGTCCCAAAACCACCATATGATTATGAGGGACACCGTAGTGGAGGGCTCCGAAATTTCGACCACCTCGGGTTCTTTAACGTGCACCCAAATATGAGCACACGGGCCTACAACATTTCCGCCTTCATCGGAAATGCAGCCGCCGCAGCCGGGATTTGGATTTTAAAGTTACTTATCAACCTTCCTCATTCGTGCTTCGCATATCATCGACTCTCACTGTACGTGGGATCTGCGAATTTTTTAGTAACTAACGCCGAAATCTGTTCTCTGGGTGGTTGTGTATTCTTATTTTGTCTTGGCTTGCTTTTCGTGTTTGTTTATCAGTTTTTACTTTATCACCCTCTTTACTTATCACCAAGACAAGTTAAACATTTCATACCCTGCGCTTAGTCGGCTTTTATTCTGAAGGTGCCGTTTTCATAGCACAAATCATGTGATGTTTTGGTGAGGAAGATTAGTTTGCCTTGTGTGTGGAAAAAATAGGTGGGCGTTATCTTTCATATTTCGTCCCACTGTAACCATTTGTATTTTTTTCGCTTATATATTTTGCATTCTGTTTCTATGTATTTTATTGTGCTCTTCTGTGTATAGGTTAATACAGGCAGGTTTTGGCGCACAAAAAGACATTTTCGAGTGCAAATAAACTCAGTTTTAAGTCAGCGCTCGTCGGTGCTCTTCGCGTGTCCTTGGTCTTCATCTGAGTTGCACAAATGCTATCGAATTATGTACCGACTCACCCAAATCAAGTTCTATTACAACTAGGGTCAACTACGCCTGCGGCTCTAGTATTGAGGATGGAAAAGTTGTAACCGACGTGATGGCACCTGACATAGACGTGCCGTCATCGCAGGGTTAGTGAAAAAAAATAGATGTACAGGGAGCGAGGTGCTGAAGTAGAGCAGTGGCCGTAGCGTACAGAAAGCCAGAAGCTTACGAACATTCTCCGCACCGCGTGCCATGAGCCACCGGCGCTCGTCATCTTTTTCTCTATCTAGCTGGCCGTCACTAGCGCTATCCTACAAGGGCTCTCGATCTAGCGTGTTACACGATAAAAATGAACAAACTTTCATCTGTACCCGTGAGTACGTTTGGTGCGTTATTTAGGTGTGAGAAACGCGAGGCACCCGGCCCGCAAATTGAAAGACCTGTGAGCCGTCCAGGTCATCTGAGGCCCATATCACTGACTTCGTGCGTGGGCAAGCTTATGGAGACGATGGTACGGGAGCGCCTCTCCCCATTCCTTGAGGGCAAGGGCCTCTTTAGACACCATGTTTGGGTTTCGCCCACACATGTCTGCACAGGACGTCATTCTCCAGCTCCATAGGGCCGTCATACAGCCCAAAACTATGCAACACATTGATAAAGCCATCCTCACCCTTGATCTGAAGGGGGCTTTAGACAATGTTAAACACAGCAGCATCCTGGCTTACTTGATTTCCACCGATTGCGGGGCTAAGGCCTTTGCATATGTCAGAGATTTTCTCTCTAAACGCCAGGCACTTCTTCGGATCGAGAACGAGGAATATGGCCCGTACATTATGGGAACACGGGGTACCCCACAGGGAGCAGTGTTATCACCGATCCTTTTCAACATTGCTATGATGCGCCTTCCAAGCGAATTGCCCAGGGTGGAAGGCACACAACACGCAGTATATGCCGATGATACCACAATCTGGACCACCGAAGGGAGCCTTGGTGAAATGCAGGAACGCCTTCAGCAGGCCGCATCCATAGTCGAGTTGTATGCCAACGATTGTGGACTCCAATGTGCTCCAAACAAATCAGGGCTTCTGCACGTTAGAGCGAAGCCAAGAGATAAGTCAGCCATACACATCTCCCTGTCTGGGGTTCCCACCAGAGAGGTGGAGGAGCTCCGGATTCTGGGCCTGTTCATTCACCACAGACTCAGACCGGACTCCACTACAGCGAAACTCAAGAGAATAGGCGAACAGGTAAGGCGCATGATCCACCGCATTTCCAACAAGCGGGGTGGTCTGTGGGGCAGAGACACGCTTCGGCTCGCCCATGCCTTCGTGACTAGCCGGATCCTCTACGCCGTCCCATGCCTTCGCACTAACAAGCAAGAAGACGAAAGAATAGATGCCATCATTCGTAAGGCTACTAAACGAGCACTGGATCTCCCGGTGACCACTTCCAACGCCAAACTGGGGGCGTTAGGTGTACTCAACTTCTACCAGGAGTTGCGGGAGGCCCACCTTATGAATCAATATACAAGGCTCGTGCCGGCGGCTCCCGGGCGCTGCCTGCTGAACCGCTTGCATATACTGCACACCTGCACTGCAGAGGAGGCGGAGCGTATTCCGGAACTGTGGCGGTATATGCTCTCGGTCTCTCCACTCCCCAGTATCATGGATAAGCACACGCACGAAAGCAGAAGACAGGCGCGAGCTCGGACGCTTGAGAGGCAACACGGCTCCCGACCTGGTGTATTTTACTTAGATATAGCAGGGCCTTCATCCATGGTATTTTACACGGCCTGTGTAGTTCACCGGGAAAAGCATGTAAATGGGCTCTCGTTCCGAGCACGAAATCCAGAGCGCGCTGAGGAAGTCGCGATAGCGCTTGCTGCTGCGGACCCTAACTCGAAAGTTATCATCACGGACTCCCGGAAAGCATGTGCTCATTACTTGGTAGGAGAGATATCCCCCCTAGCCAGCCAAATTCTGAAACGGGCTCTCGCTGATCCAGCCCCGAAACGCAATGTATAGGCTCCTGGCCATCAGGGCTTATGAGGTAATGAGGCCGCTGACGCGGCCACCCGAGCGCTTACCCACCGGGCTCCTCACCTTGGCTCTTATGACTCGGAGGCCAATACACCGCTGCTGCGGTTCAAAGAAATTCTGACCCATTATTGCGAAACTCACCGCCTTTACCCGGTCATGCAAAGGGGCTGAGTAAGGCGGAAGAGCAAACTCTAAGGCGCCTGCCGACAGGTTCTCTACTCTGTCCTGCAATTCTAAAACATTCCGATGTGAACACAGATGGGCGGTGCCCACACTGTGGTGAGACGTGTGATATGTTCCACATGGTATGCGCATGTCCGGAAAATTCCCACCTACCCCCTTCCCCTACCCCTTCCCGAGAGGCATGGGAGACTGCCCTCCTCAACTGCTCATCACTAGAGTCCCAACGGGCTCTGGTGAGACGGGCGCGAGTAGGGGCCTCGTCATGCGGTGTCCCGGACTAAGGACGCCGACCCTAAAGCGGGGTCATGCTTTGGCCCCGTACCTCTCTCTTTTCTAATAAATATTTTTCATCTTCATCATCCGGGTAATCAATGAGAAGGGACTATCGGCAATCAGTAGGTCTCTGTTGGCCGACACTAGAAATGGCACAGCGGTCGAGGGTGCTGACGCAGGTACGCTGTTGGCAGGAGGGGGCAATGGTCGTTATGAAGGGACCCGTTTGGCAATAGCGAGTACCAACGACTACGTGAAAATGGTGAAGGGCCGAAAACACACACCAGCCATTTCGGTGTGGTCGGTTGTCGCACGCAATCAGGCACTGTTGCATGAAAGATGGATTGTAGCATGCGCATACTACGGCCAGTCCAGGGATTCGCTTTACGTCCATGTTGGTGCTGGTGGGAACATCGACAGGGAGTGCGGTCTACCCAGGTAGTGTGTTGACGGTACTGGTACCTTCGCTTCCGGTGGCGTAGCAGCACCGGCTGTGGCAGCCAACTGGTCTGCTGAGTAAGGGGTAGACAAGTTGGAAGTCATGCACTCTGGACCAACGAAGTGCGACATGGCTTAGCGAGATGACGAGCCGTCTCAGAAAACACTGATTTATTTATTTATTTTATTTGTACAATACTGCGAACCTTGAGAGGTCCAAGCAGGAGAGGGATGTACACACCCAGAAGACATGCGTACGGATGCAAGATTGATACGTGAATGTGAGGGTACATAATCAACAGGTAAGTATACAATCATTATACATTGGATGACAGCAAGGGTGAACACTCTGGCAAAACATTCCAATCGGAAACAGTTCTGGGAAAAAATGAATATTTGTATTGGTCTGTACGGGAAAAGAACGGTGTAATACTTCGGCTATGTTTGTGACGAGACCCTCGACTAGGGTTATTAGCTATGTAATCTTGTGACTGGATTCCCAATTTATTAAAATATAGCTGGTGTAGAAAGTTTAGACGGGCACTTTTACGTCGGTTGGCCAATGGCTCTAGGTGTGCGAGCTCCAACATAGCTGAAGGCGAGTCGCGACGTCTAAAACGTTTTTAAATAAAGCGAGCTGCCAATCTCTGAATTTTTTCAAGCTTTTCTTTATTAGTGATAGTATGGGGGTCCCATACAATGCTTCCGTATTCCAGGGTGGGTCTTGTATGGATTTGTATGCAATGAGTCTAAGCGACGAGGGGGCATCACCTAATTTATGCTTCAGAAATCCTAACTACTTTCTCGCGGAGGAACATATGTTATTTATATGTGTTGACCAGTTAAGTCTGGACGTCAAGGTTAACCCCAGGTACTTATGTTCCTCCACTTGTTTAATCTGATAATTGCCAAGACTATACATGAAGTGAGATTTATTCTTATTGGAGATGCACATGTCAACTGTCTTGTCGAGATTTATAAGCATATCTCATTTATTGCACCATTCCGTTATTGCATGCAAAGCATGGTTAAGAACGTGCTGGTCAGCGGCAGACACTATGTGGCTAAATATGATGCAATCGTCTGCAAACAGCTTAAGGCGTAGAGGGGGCTTTACAATTTGGCCAAGATCATTAATATAAATGTTAAATAGAACCGGTGCCAAGACCGAACCCTGTGGGACGCCAGAGAAAACATCAAGAAAACGAGAACAGGCACCGTCAATTTCAACATACTGTTTGCGGCCAGTTAGGTATGAAATGACCCAATTGACGACTTGTGATGGAATGCCTAAGTTTTTCATTTTTGTTATTAGTTTCGAGTGTGGAACTCTATCGAACGCTTTCGAGAAGTCTATTAGAACTGCGTCAATCTGTCCGCCCTCGTCAAATACCTGTGCCATCTCATGGACGGTAACTACTAATTGAGTTGCAGTGGAAAAACCTCTTCGAAAACCGTGCTGTACGTTAGTAAGAAGGTTATTGTTGTCAAGAAAATCATTTCGGTGTTTAGCAATTACGTGTTCGAGAACTTTACAAACTGTGCAAGTGAGAGATATGGGTCGGTAATTACAATAATCGGTGACAGAGCCTTTTTTAAAAATTGGTTTCACTCGGGCAACCAACCATTCAAGTGGGAGGCAAGAAGTTTCAAGAGACTTAGAATACAACTGTACCAAGAATCTGGCTAGGAGCTGTGCATACCTTTTGAGAAATGCGGTGGGAATGTTATCAGGTCCTGCGGATTTTTTAGGGTCTATTCGTAAGAGCAGCTCAGTAACACCTTCGACAGTAATATGAATATATTGGTTGCTATCGCTGACGTAAGGCGTATTACCCAGCGTGGCTGGCCTTGAGAATACGCTCTGGAAATAGAAATTAAACGTTTCAGCAATTTCTTTTTTTATCTGTAACAATGCGAGCACCAACAGCTATTTGATCTACGCTTCTTGAGTCCTTGTTTGATAAAAATTGCCAGAATTTGTGAGGGGATTCGGTAGCAAAGCGCCCAAGGGTGGTTGAATAGAAGCGCTCTTTAGCTTCTCGTAGTTTAGATTTCAACTTAGAACTTAGCTTAAAAAGGAGGGCGGCATCCCTGTTCTTCCTGTTTTGGTACCGTTTTAGTTTACGTTTTAAATGTATAATTTCTCTGGTTATCCAAGGAATGGCTTTGTTGATTTTTTTCATTTTATCTGGAATAAACTTATTGATGCAATAATTGCAGCATGACTTAAACTTTGCCCATAAGACGTTAACATCGTCATCGTGAAATGTCAGTAATGCTTCTTCTAAATGGTGGGCAATGTTTGGGTTATCTGCTGCGTTGTAGTCTTTTACTTTTACAAATTTAGCGTTGTTTAACTTGATTCAGTTTGGAAGCTTGCAGGAAAAATATACGAGCTTGTGGTCCGAGACTCCTTCGTGAATTTCTGTGGTATGATCAGTAAAGCTGGCTGAACACAAAATTAAATCTAGAATGAAGGAAGCAGTGCTAGTCACCCGTGTTGGATATAGTACTGTCTGTGTAAGGTTGTAAGCTAATAAAGTATCTAGAAGGATTTCGGAGTTCTTAGTATCAGTGCCCCCTGGTGACATCGAGCACCAATCAATGTGCGGTATGTTGAAATCTCCCGCAGCAATAATGTTTTGATCCCTATACACTGCCAAATGATCATACAGTTCAAGTAAAAATTCACAGGGAGCTCCCGGCGGCCTATAAATTCCCGCAATAACAATATGGTTTCCTGAAATATTTATTTTACAAAAGACACTTTCGTGGTCAGGGTTAACAGCAGGCAGTGGAACAGATGAAAGGCCCGCCTTCACAAGAATTGCCACACCACCTCCTCGTGTAAGTCTATCTTTGCGATAGCAAGTATATGAAGACGGAATCACGTGATTATCAGGCAAATCTGGGCAAAGCCAGGTTTCGGAGATGACAGCTATGTGCGGGTCATATGTTAACAACACGTGTTCCAGTTCTTCTTGTTTGTTGCATAAGCTTCGCACATTAAGGGAAATGAGCCTCAGTGTTTTCGGTTGTTGCTTTGTAGAATCCGAAAGTCATTCGTTCGCCTTTTTCGTGTTTTTCGGTTTAGTGCTCAGTTCTCGTTTTTTTACCTTTGCGCACGAGCACCCGGCAATCTTTTGCTTCGTCCCACGCATAAATGTTGTTGTTAATAAGATGGCCTTTGTCGTTGTTAATGATAGATGGCCTTTTCCGGCCTTTGACTACGTGAAATGGGTAGGCATACGCCGATGAGTCGTCACGTTGTTCGAGCGAGAGGCGATGTTGGGTGATGTGAGATCGAGCGGCGGGTATGTGGCGTCCCAGTTGTCAGGGGCCGTCATAGGCATCGAAATTCTGGAGCACGCCTAACGTGTGCAAGGCGTATGGTTTACCTGCGTGTCTGTTGGGGCACACACGGTGTGTTCCACTTATGATGGGCCAGGTGGGTGGTCCTTGCGATTTCCTGTAATTGTCGCAGCGTCATGCTTGTTAAGCCGTACATATTCAGGGGCTTGACCTGTGGGATATGTCAAGGGTAATGTAAGTAGTTGCTGGTAGTCCACGAGGGTTTGAAGAACAGACACCGGTGTGCTGGGGAAACTGATGGCGCGCAGCGTCAGAGTGGGCTCTAGAACCATAGTGTGAGTGGTGTCGCGGGCCTCCACAGGTGCCAGCACAGGTTTGGAGTGAGTAGGTCAGCTGGCCCGGCTGCAGTCGTCGAATTGCCAAGGGCAGACAGTGCAGACAACCAGGTCTCTGCAGCAAATCTTACAGGGTAAGGGGCAGGGGCCATTGTCAATCTGGCGATGTACAAAAGTGGCAATGCCTTTGTTGGCAGAACCGGCACATCTGAGGCAGGATCTGTGAACTCCGGGTTCGTGGGTCTCTCGATTGACAGACCGAATGGCACAGAAGGTTGTTCTATGTTATCTGTCTGGCCACTCGTTGACGGCAAAGGAATGGTCTGGACTGGCTGTGGTGAGGGAGGCGTCCTGGAAGGTATTGTGGCAGATGCCGTTGTGTCACTTGTAGAAGGAGCGTTGTGTCTTGCGGTATCGCTCAGTTTCGGTTTCTGTTTCAAATGTTATGCGGCGCCTCATGTGGTAGTGTTTTGTGCCAAATGTATATATCTGTAAATAAAGAAGTTGGTGACGAAGCCTCGCCCAAGACGTACGTGCTTCTTTTCTCGGCGCTGCACGCCGAAATCGTGGGTGGCTGCCGCCGGCGACGTCGGTCTGCTGCGGCCTTCGTTCTTCTTCGTCGGTCGGCGTCGCGGCCCAGCTCAACCCCGCCGCAACTTATGGCTAGGAGGTAAACTACGGGCACTTTCTTTCTTAGTCTCCGTCTTGCGGTCGACCTCAACAATTACTGCCACAGCGACGCTACTTCGGCGTTTTGCGCCTTTGTCTTTGTTCTCCGTAGCGACCGCCACGTTGCGCCTCTTCTGCCTTTTCTTCGGCGAGTGGCTGCGTTTCATCGTTCCTTCCTGCGTTCGACCCTGTAGACTTTTTTTTTGTTTTCGCGTTGGCGTCTTTCGTTTCGCGTTCAATTTTTTTTTGTTAGTGTAGATTTTCCCGGTTGCGATGGCGTCTACGATACTTACACCACTTTTTATCTCCACGCTCGGCGATCCGCCGATCTCTTGGGCTAATTGGGAGCTTATTTTCGAAGCCTACGTGGATGTGGTTGGGAGAAAGACGCCCGCAAGCTAGAGAGGCGGCAGTCCCTGCTGCCTAAAGCGTTGGGCCGCGCTAGCCTGAAACTCTATCACACGTTGAGTTCCGCCAACGCCTCACAAGTGCCTACGTCGTCTGGCGTATTCCAAGCTGCAGTCGCTTTGTTCAAAGACAATTTCAAAGATGCGTCCTGCGATTATCTCTCGCGCCTCCACTTCCAAGAGCGTCGTCAGCTCCCCGGCGAGCCTTTTGTAGACTTCATCGCTAGTGTCCGGTCCTTAGCCACCTTCTGTGGTTTCGGCGCGCTTGAAAATGATATGCTATGCAACAACTGTTTATTGGTATCACATACAATAGTGTCCGTTGCCGGCTCTTTTGAAAAGGCTCGTCCATGACTCTTTCAGAGGCTCGTCCATCTTCTCAATTGCTTGAAAGGATGAACTTGTGCGCGTTCAGTTGGAGGAGTTCGCTCCGCGTTTGGTGCAGCACGTTTCTGCTGCGGGGCCTCGTGGCGCATACTCGTATCTGAGTCATCCCAACATGACGGGCCTCTATCTTCATTTCGGCGAGAAGGAAGGCGGCACTCAACATAACCACCCTTCCGCCCCGCGGGGGCGACGAGGCCGCGGGAAGTGCGCCTCCGCCTTTGGCTTTGAAGGTAGGCGGCTTCCAGAAAACGTCAAGCCGTCATCGCTAGTCAAGGGCCCAGCCACCGTCTACGTGTTCTCTAGTGAAACACCAGCTCATTGCAGTGTTGACACTTTGAAATGAAACAGTGCTTGCTTCTGGACGAGTTCAATTTACTCGCTCTGCAGGAAGTGTACGTCACTAGCGAGGCTCCACGGCTGCCTCGATTTGTCAGATACTGCAGTACCACATGCTGCACTATCTACAGACGCTCCGACGAACGATGCCTGGTGGATGACCATTCCCAAGACGCTGCCCGATGTGCCATGTACGTGCGTGCCTCATCGCATACATGGTAGTCCGCGTTGTTCACCTAACAAGTTACCAGCAGGAATGTTGTGCTTTAACAGTGTGTCTAGGCTCCTGAGACACCACTGTTAAAGTGGTGTCTCAGGAGTTTCTACGTGCGTCCCAACAAACCCTGGAACGCTTCAAGCCTGCCTCTCCGATTGCTCGCCTGGTCCATAACTTTCTCCTCTGCGGGGACTTGAAGGGTGACCATACTGCCTGGGTTGGAGACAGCTGTTGTGCTCGGGGTCGAGCCACTGCGGATGTCATCCTTCGAGCAGGCTTCAAGATTTTGAACACTGGGAAGCCCAACTTTGTGCGCAGAGGTGCGCGACTCTTATCGACATTAGTGTTGTAACAGAGCATTCCGCGTGCACCTGGTCAATCAGTTCAGACACCAGGGTATAAGATCCCTTTCTGATTTTTCTGAACACCAACACCCTACCCCAGGAGCTGACCTTGCTCTACGGTCAATTGGGTGATGTTTCGACGACTCAGTGTGACTCCTGCGGAGGGCGACTTCTTGCAGCATGTATTCAACAGTGCTAAAGCGTCTGCCGTCGTGTCGAGAATGAAGCCCGGATGTCGCGTTCCTGACCTCAAGCAGCTGCAGTTGTGGGCCACGCGGAGAAGCGCCAAGCGCCGTGCCATCCATAGTTCCGTGGCGGAAGATTGGATAGCTTTCAGGCGGCTGGACGCCGTCTGTAGACGTCTCCCAAACCCATGATGGAAGCGAAGCTGGCAAGGTGCCTGCAGTGCCGTCTCCAGCTCTCGACGCAGTTCAACTGCGTGGCGGCTTCTGCGATCGCTGTACGTGGACCAGCCATTCGTTAGCCTATATTTACCACGTCCTTCTCTCTGAACGTCACGAAGCTTATTATGGTGGACCTCATGGTGACAAGACCACGAGGACTACCAGCAGAGGCCAGGCTCTCTGACAGACCAGTACGGAAACCCCATATCCACCGCCCTGCTTTTACGATTGAGACAGTGGCAGCCCTGTGCAACAAACCGTTTTTGCCCCAAGAACTGACCACGTCTCTTAACCGCTCGAAGCGGTGAAGCGCACCGTGTGCGGACGGATTTACTTTTAAGATGCTCTGATCTGGCAGACAATTAGAAGGGGCAGCTGCTTGAAACCTTCAAACATATCTGGTATAGCGGACAACCTCGAAAGTCCTGGCTTACTGCAAATAATTGTGGCTATCCTAAAAGCGCGTAACCTTGCGTCGACGTCTTCATCATACAGGCCTCTTTCTTACCTTAACCCCCTGCAAGGTGATGGAAGCAATGGTCTTGGGCCGCCTCCAGAGGATTTATAGGCCCCTGGGCTACTTACCTGAGCAGCAGACTAGATTCGTCATCCACCACCTGCACAGCAGACTCGCTTAGTGACGTAGTCTCGGCATTGAGGCATGCAAAAAGCATGAAATGGGTGGCTCTTTTGGGACTTTTCGACGTGCAAAATGCCTTTGATGGCCTGCCACAGCTGATAGTCATGCAGGCACTAGCATCCCTAAGCGTGCGCAGCCACATGTTGTGGTTTGTGGAACGCTTTTGTCGGGCCGATGTTTTCGTGTGAGAGCCGACCACGCGCTCAGCTCTCCACAACCGATATTGACAGGGGTGCCAGAGGGTTCTGTATTTAGCCCCTTCTTCTTCAACATTGCATGGGCACGCCTGATAGCTGTAATTCTTTCCGGCCAGCGCTACCGGGTCCAATGTTTCATATACGCTGATGACATCGCCTTGTGAAGCTGGGGCCCTACCAGGAATCTGCGTACTGTCCGATCTTGCCTGCACAGTGCACTGAACGCTGTAGTCAATCATGTCACATCTGTAGATTTGGCTGTTTCTTTGGCTAAAACGATGACAATTTTTGTGCACCCCAGACTAAGAACACGCAGCAGAGTAGCCCGTCTAACGAACAAGGGCACCACGATGCTGTGGGAGAGTGCGGTGACCTATCGCGGGCTTCCAATCAACCAACGGCTGTCATGGGCTCCCGCAGTAAAACAAGCTATATGCATAGGGAAGAAAACCAAGAAGGCATCTTTCTAAATGACCGTAGCTGCTCACCATCTTGGGCTCTTTGCCTTCACTCAGCAGCAACAGCGGCAGAGGCGGCGGCGGCGGTGCCGCCGCCGCCGCCGCCGCCGCTGTTGCTGCTGAGTGAAGGCAAAGAGCCCAGGATGGTGAGCAGCTACGGCCTTTGAGAAAGATGCCATCTTCGGCGATGGCGGCAGCGGCAGCAGTGACAGCAGCAGCGGCAGCAGCAGCAGCAGCGGCAGCAGCGGTAGCAGCAGCGGCAGCAGCGGCAGCAGCGGTAGCAGCAGCGGCGGCAGCAGCGGCGGCAGCGGCGGCAGCGGCGGCATTGGTGGCAGCTGCGGCGGAAGCGGCGGTAGCAGCGGCCGCAGCGGCAGCAGCAGCGGCAGCAGTTGCAGCAGCAGCGGCAGCAGCGGCGGCGGCAGCGGTGGCAGCGGCGGCAGCGGAAGCGGCAGCGGCGGCGGCGGCGGCACGGCTGCTGGTAGCCCTTCCTCGGCGGCTTTCACTTCGAGTTACTGCATCGGGGCTTCACTCGCTGTGTCCTCAGCCTGCCGCGGTCTTCTCAAGTCTAACCACCCTGACAGAGGCGGGTGTCTGGCTTTTCTCCCTGCTTCGTAAGCAGTGTGGGCTTCTACATATTGATCAGCTAGCCAATCCTCCTTATGGGTGCCCCCTTGCTTGTCCAGCTGCAAAGTCAACCAGGATCTACTATGGGCGAGCTGCTGCAGTTCTATCAAGCAGTTGTGGGACTGGTGCTGCCAGCCGCCTCTCTTCCCGCGTCAACAGAAGAACCACTGGTTATCAACACTGATTTCATTTTTATGTATTTAAATTACCTCACACTCTTTGTTACGCAGCATAGAATAAGGGGGGTACATAGAACTCATGGTAGTGGGTGATACTTCTGCCACAATACAAAGCAACTACAAAGTAAAGCTTCTACAGAGCAGCTAATAACTAATAACAATTGAAGGCAAGTAATTACATTGGAACTAATAACAGTGGTTGCACAAATGTCAAGGAGAGTCTTCAAGTAACAACAAGAATTTCACAACCACAAAAAAAGCATAAAGAACAAAAAAGAATTCAAGGACAATATACAAAGCTATTGAGATAGATGTATTAATAATTGTGGGCGAAAGTTTTCATGATTCGTTAAATGGACAATGACGCCGAGTAGGTCAATCCAGAGTGCTATGGCACAAGGCAGAGCCGATGAATTGAGTGATGTTCTTTTTCCAAAGATGCGTGGGATGCTTCGCTGATTGTGAAGTCGTTTACACATGCGCTATGGTGCCGTTAAGTGAGAAGAGTGGTGGCCTGGACGCGCGAATATATGTATGGGGCTCTCCAAGTGTCGATCCCCCATTTGCGCACTCAAACAGGCATCTGCCTCGAAGATCGAGAAAGAGCTGGCTAGAAGGCTTACTGCCTACACAGATGACTCCGTCATCCCAGACACAGGCTCGGCCACAGCTTCCTGCGTTATGCCAGCAATTGGTTGGATAGGCTCTTGCCGTTTGACGTTTGCGGCCTGCTCTAGCGCTGCAGAGACAGCTGGTCTCCACCAGGCAGTTAATCTCCTGGCAGCAAACCCCCAACGTGCCCCGGGGCAGTGGCGTGCGACTCAAGAGCTGCGTTGCTGGCCTTGGCAAAGCCGGAACGAGCAAGCTTCACTACGTAGGTGCTCGTCACCAAACTACATGCCCACCTTGCCAGTGGCATCGGTGTTTTTCTGCCCATCGTGAGTCCCATCTCATGTGGTAATCCAGAGAAACGAGCAGGCTGACGCCCTGGCGAAAGAAACAAATCACTCCGCCGTCCCTGTGTGCCATACCATGATCGTCTCAGACTTTTCGAGGCTCACATTGAGGAGGCTTTGCTACGCTGCCACCCTGACGATCCTGCAGCCGGGATGGAACCACCAACTCAGCTGCCTGACTGGGGTTTCACCCGGCAGCGGTAGGCGACGGAGTCGGTAGGTACCCGGGCATGTCGGTGGCGCATTTCGGAAGTGACGAAGGGGCGATGCGTGACGCACGTGCACACTATGTATACGTCGAAAAGCAGTCTCATATGATGTTTATTGTGTATTGCTAAATTGTGGACAATAGCTTCCAGGATTCTTGTTACCGCAGATTGTTGCAGAAGCTTGCATGCTTTGTTGGGAGGGTATAAAGGGTGGTATGTGTGCACGATATGAATGCCTTGTATATCTTAGCATTTTCATTTTTTTCATACATTCATAACACAGCCTGTGATAAGTGGTATGTGAGGGGTACTGCCTGTTTAGCCAACCAGAAATAATAAAGAGAAGATTAAGTTTGTCTAACAAAAAAGCAGCGAGTTTTTTCTGGGAAGTACGTTTTTCCGAGGCTAGTACTCGAAGTCCGAGATCCGTTTTTAGTCAAGAGTTCCGATAGTATTTTAAGTTTCATTGGAGTTCATGAAAATGAAGGGCTTATAGCCTTCTCAATTGGCGTGACAGACATGTACTATTCTTTCCTGCTGGGCTGCTGGTGCACAGCAGCTGCACATGAAATCTGTTTTCTGCGAAAAGGAAACTTTACAGAAACACCTGGCAGCTGTATTCAAGGAGCACGCATGTTCAGGATGTTCTGAAAGAACCCTTTTGTTTTAGGGGCGAAGCTCCTTAGGGCGTGGGCTGTGCGTCCCCTGTAGCCTGTATGTAGCCACCTCTAGTTTAGTTCTTGCAGTGTTCACTAGATGGCGGTACCGTCCCCTGTATGTAGCCACCTCTACTTTAGTTCTTGCAGTGTTCACTAGATGGCGGTACCGTCTCGTGTATGTAGTCACCTCTCGTTTAGTTATTGTAGTGTTTACTAGATGGTGGTACTTGTAGCTGATGATGAAAAGATGCAAGATGTTATAAACTAGAAAGCGGTACTTGTAGTTGATGAAAGACGCGAGATCTTATAAAATAGGAATGATGTCACATATGGCGCGTGTCATTGGTTGAAGGCAATCGTTCGATTTAGTGCGGCGACGTACGCTAGGGGGAGCGATGTAATAAAATCGAGTGGGCAAAATGTACAGAGGATTCATGGTTTACCAGGTTTACCTCCGGAGCTTCGCCCACTCATCATCATTCACTTCGTGGATATGGCGGAATTTTTTTCCTTAAAAAAGAAGTGACCGCTCCAAGTTATGTGTGTAAAAGCAATCTTTGCAGACAGCAATGTACCCAGGGGGACGAAATGGGAGACAGTAATTATCATTGTCAGCGGTGCCGTTGAGTAAGATTAATAATGAAATTATTAGTGACTGCCGCAGGTGGTCAAGTATGTGTTAAATATTTCAGCGAGTCACATTTCTACATAGCTTCAATTAGATATGCATCACAGTGAGAAGTAGGACAGACTCCCTTATGTGATTGATGCGTTAATCTGACCATAAGTCGAAGGCATGGGTGAACATTATAATAATGGTTGCCCTTTTACTTTTGGCAGGGGAAAGCAAGAACTAGCTGCTCGTCCCACCAGAAAGTAATTTTTTGCTTATCCTCCCTGCCCTGCATGTGTATTTATGAAAAGCAAAATTAAACTTTAAAACGAGATATCTGGGAACACAAAGATGCTCAAAGAACTTTTCCAAGTGGGACTGCGTAGAAAGAAGCCTGCCTCCAACTTTCCAATCAAGACATACCCACCTATTTAAGTTACTGAAATTTTAATATTTTTAGTTGATTGGGAAATTGACAGCCTTTTTTATTTGTGTCTTCCTGGGCACAACTTATCTGGAAAGTGCTTTTTTGTCCTGCTCTTGGAGCTGAATTTCAGTACAGCTACAAAGGACATTTCTGAATGCGTCAGTGCTACTTATTAGGCTTTTTAAAGCATATTTAGTTTTTTTCAAGATCTCCTGAGTTAGTTACACTCCAGACTCGCATGTCATCTTTTAATTGATGCCGTGCAAATGGTAAGTGAACATTAGCATTGTTAATTGATAGAAGTCATTCTGGAATATTCTAACTTTAGTCTAGGAATTGAGGCGTTGGGATGATGAATTTTCCAAAGTACATAGTAATATCTGCTTGCTTTATTTTTGCGAAGTGTAATTAGGACAATCTTTGCTGAGTTTGTGTTAAAACCACAATATGATTATCAGTAGAGAACGTGTCGGTAGAGGCACAAAACAATGTTTTAGGTGCCTATAGTATGCCTTAAAAACTGCCATTTTGGCATAAATAGTGGTCAAAAATTATCAATAATGCATCTACAGGCACTGCTTCAGTAGCGTGCTGAGGACAAATATTGTACTTCTAACAAACACAGCAAGCAAGTTCTGTGCTTTAGAAAAGCTATGTTTATATTTTCCATGAGAAAGAAATAGCAAGAAGCACAGTCATTCGAACAGATTTGGGTGAAAGCTGATACACGTTATTCGTGCAGATTATGTGATTGTTTAAATAAGTTCACAGTTGCATAACCAAGTTTGGAAGTCTTATGCGTTATTGTGTTTCAGGGTGGACATCAAGCTTTAAAATATTGTTGACCTTTCCCATTTCTTCCGCCTGGCTTCTCATGTGGACCGTTTCTCGATCAACGAAGTAGCGCGGTGATCCACTAGTCCATTGCTTAAGAAGGTCAAATTTACGACTTCTCTTTGTTCCGTAGTTCTCGGCAAACTTCAGGCAGCTCCCGATATGAAAAACATAAATGCCAACAAAACCTATGTGTAGGCTGTAGTCGGCAGCGCTTGGCTAGCTTAGTTTCGGCTGATAAGTGTACATTCTTGGTACAATTTACTCTAGCTTACCAAATGCAACCGCTGAGCTGCACTACTCTCGCACCTTGCGACAGTGATCTTGAAGGAGCAGTGGATACATTAGCGTTAGCCTCTCCTCGCTTCGCTACAGTACACTCTAGCCACGCCCAAGCATTCGCGCTGCACTTCTCTCGAACCAAGTGACGGAAATCTCTTATAGGAGCTTGCTAGCACTATACGTGCTAGCTTCGCTCTTCCTCGCTGCGGTACAAGTCCCGCTCACGTAAAAGCGCGTTTAAAGTACGATGTTATCGGAGCGTTGGCAAACGTCACATGCATCGGAGCACGTTCGCCGAGTCTAGTTAAATGTTGGCTGCGGCAGTCCATCGACCTATGATTTGTTTTCGCCAATATAACGCAGCGTATGCACGCGTTTACCCTACGTCGAAACATATTCGCACTTTACCAGTAGATAAAAACGTCAACGAAAAAAAAACGCGCACTGTATGCATGTGTTGTCGTTAATATTGCCGCATCCAGCGCTTCTTGTTTTCCTTTATACGAAGAGCCCATTTAAGCAAAACGTTTACTCGACGAACATGAAAAATTATTTTTACGCACTGAAAAGCTCAAATAGGCATGAAGCTCGAAATAGGCACTTATAGGCACAATGAATATGCGATTAAGATGTTTCCCATCCCTTAGTTCGTGTTTATATGTGAAAGATGCTCGAAATTAACCCCAGAAAAAATGGGAATTTCGCCTAAAGTTCAGGTCTTTATTTATCAGCGACACCACAGTGAAGGGCTTCAGAAATTTCAACCACCTGGGGTTCTTCAAAATACCCATGTCTAAGCAGACAGGTCTCAACTATTTCTTCTTTGATCGATATTGCGGCCACAGCCAGGGTTTTATTCTGCGGCATTAAGTTCTGCAGTCAAGGGTTACGTGAAGGGTATACTGGTTGTGAGCTGTAGCCTTGCTCGCAGTGATGCATGGTAAGTAGAGTGGTTTGTTCTAACCAGGCATCTCTGCTAGTGCTCTGATGTTTTGTTTCACATTCCTAATTTACGGTGATATTTATTTATTTTAGCATGCACGTGATCTTCAGCAGCTATGGGTAGTGTATGATGATGGTTATCACATTCCTGATTTTTTGCAATATTTAATGACTGTCGCATTTATTCTGAGTTAGTTGTGAAGTTATGATTGTTCCTTTTTTATAGTCTGTAAGGCTGCATACATTTGTCATTAGCCTGTAAAGCCCAACAAGTCACTTTGATACACTTTGTACATCATAAATGAAATAGCTAATTTGGGTGTGCAGAGCCTATCAAAGTAGCCCATAGTGTTTTGAATGCCTTGAAAATTGCCTTGTGATCAGAAGTTACTGTGGTGACAAGTGTGTTTTCGAAAAATGAATGTAGTATCAATTACCTAGGAAGATTTTGAAAAGTTAAAGCCTTTAAAACGCTACTGTGCTAAAGCTTCATGAGGTTAAGGCTGATCTGTT